>NC_057801.1:705278335-705347059 GCF_018294505.1 Triticum aestivum
CGGTTGAAAATAAACCGGTTGAAAGTGGGGGGACTATTCAACCAATTCGTCCATTAGGAGTAGAGATAATAGATTCTTTCCTACCTTAGCCAAATCAACGGATCTCTCTCCGGTTCGCTGGGCGCGTTTCGGTGGGTGGGCGTGGGGTGAGGGTAATTTGATGAAAATAAACCGGTTGAAAATAAACCGGTTAAAAGTGGGGGACTATTCAATCAATTCGTTCATTAGGAATAGAGATAGAAAATCAAGTTGCTTTCTTTCCAGCGGACACTATACTATGGACCAGCGCGACCGATATCTGCAACTAGGCTAAGCCCATCTGTGCACGCTGATTCCCTTCCACACCCCTCGAAGAAAGTCTCTCCCTTCCTAATTCCTAATCTAAAAAATCTAAAAAGAGAAGAAAAAAAAAGTATGTATCTCACTCCCCTTCCGCGGCCGGCGGCTGGCCGCCTCACCGCGTGCCCCGCGGCCATCGACCACCTTCCCCGGCTCCGGTGCCTCCTCCAGATCTTCCTCGACCATCTCTGCCCTTGCGCCGACGAATCCATCTTACAGATCTTCCCCAGCTCCGAATTAGTCCTGGGGAGTTGGTACCATTTCCTAGATTGCCTCCATCGTCTCCGATTGTGCTGACTGCTGACGCAGAGCCATGCGGGGCGCCACCAGTGCCATCCTTTGATTGTGCTCACACGTTTGTTCGCATTGAGTTAACCTAGATTTCCGTCCAAGTTTGCTTAGCCTGGGGATTCCATCCATGGGTGCAGGCAGGCAGGGGGCTAGTTGGTGCCTGCCAACTGCCAACTAGGAGCCCTTTGGTTGCTGAGGAGAAGGCAGGAGCTATGCGGAAGGGCTTCCCAATTTTGGAGCGAAAATGAGGTAATTGCCCCGCTTAGTTTGACCTCAACCCTCATTTCGTGATACCAATTATGTTTGACAAGTATGTACTGTATATTATTCTACAATGTTCTTTTGGTTTATTTGGTTACATGTTTCTCCTTTTGTGTGGCTTTTCTTTTTTCACGCGTCCTCCATCGAAGCCTGAATTGCTGCTCTAGGAGGCAGGGAGCATCAAGGTTCAGATTGGCAGGGTATTGTCTTCAGCATACTGATATCAACAACGTATCGGGTGATACGGTCCAATATCAGAGTTGATTAAGCATCTGTGTGCCATGGCCTCCAAGTGTCACCCTGATAATAACATAATCCATACATCGTACCATTTGTAATTTCTTACTCTTATTATGGGCATCCCTCCACAATAAACTAGCGTGTAGCTTCTCCTTAATGTAAACTGGCATTACGTCATCTACTAAGAGTGTGCCATTTGTAAACCACCAGGTCCACCGGACCACCACTGTAGTGGACGGCCGGCCAGTTCATCCGGGGGATAATACTCCCCGAGTCCCTGTAGCCATGAACCACCACCCATCCGACCTCTGAGGCCACCATGAAGCATCACCATCCTGTAGGCCTCTTGCTCTCCTGCTCTTGTCTCCTACTATGCGCATTCGCGCCAGTGAGAGCGGACACCCGGCGTGAAGCTGAAGCACTTCTGAAGTGGAAGGCTAGCTTGGCCCGTGCCGATGAGTCCCTTGGGCCATGGTCGTTGGCCAACTCCACCAACCTTTGCAGGTGGACGCACATCACCTGCGACTCGGCCGGGCACATCAGAGAGCTCAGGCTTGTCGGCACAACCCTGGAGGGCACACTTGACGAACTCGACTTCTCCGCCTTTGCGCACCTGAGGGAACTCAACCTGAACCTGAATGGTCTGTACGGTACAATTCCAGTAGGGATTGGAAACTTGACGAGCTTGACCATGTTGCAGATCAGCACCAACCAGGATCTGAGGGGCACCATTCCACGCAGCATTGGCAAGCTGAAGCACCTTGTATCACTGTACATGACAGATTTGGGGCTCGATGGCACACTACCTGAAGAGATTGGTAACTTGACGAGCTTGAACGAACTCAATCTGCGCTCGGCTACTTTGACTGGATCGATGCCAAAAACAATTGGGATGCTCGGGAAGCTTGGCAGTCTGGACCTCAGAGACAACAACCTGACAGGGAGCATCCAATGGAGTTTGGAAACATGACAGAACTGGATGCTATATTCCTTCAGAATAACCATTTGGAAAGGCAGCTGCCAGGTACCATCTCTCATCTGGTCAAACTCCAGTATTTGGATCTGTCAACAAATCAGCTGGTAGGTCACATCTCCCCCGAGTTTGGGAATAGCAGCCTCCACCATGTCGATATTGCAAACAACAACTTCTCTGGCTTGTTCCCATCATCCATTTGCGTAGGAGGAGCGCTGAGTGTGGTCAGTGCTGGATACAATGGGTTTACAGGTATTTACCGTCAGACATTTCAAAACTGCACAACCCTGCAAGAAGTTGACTTCACGGCAAACAACATTGTTGCAGAGCTAAGTGACTGTTTTAGTGAGCATCCAGGACAGCTAATCACGATGGCTTTCCGTCAAAACCAGCTGCACGGCACACTTCTGACAGATCGAGGTGAGGAATTCCTTTGCAACTCCACTGATCTAGTCCTCCTAGACCTATCAGATAACGCCTTACATGGAGGCCTTTCCAAGTGTTTCTGGGAGTTGCAAAGTTTGGAATTCATGGATCTGTCCAGCAACTCTTTCAGTGGTGTATTTCCGTCCTCGATGACTTGTGGAGATGATCTTAGATATCTACTCCTAGGCAATAACAAATTTACAGGAACCTTTCCTCTAGGTCTTAAGAAATGCAAAAACCTTACTACTCTAGATCTTGGAGGCAATAAATTTTCTGGTACAATACCTTCTTGGGTAAGTATGAGTTTGCCTGAACTCAACTTTCTTCGATTGTCATCAAACATGTTTGACGGCATCATACCCCACGAGATCTTACAATTTCGCCAGCTCCAAGTATTGGACTTGTCCAAAAACAAGCTCACCGGACCCATTCCAGACGATTTTAGGAATTTTACTGGCATGGCACAAGAACAGCAAAACACTGACTTCACAGACTATGACAAATACTCTTACCAAGTGGAAATTCATATAGTTTGGAAGAATGTGGATCATGTTTACAATTTGAAGATAGTAGCCGTGGTGGGTATCGACTTATCTGGCAACTCTCTTACACTAGAGATCCCAAATGGGCTCACAACCCTTGGTGGAGTCAGGTACCTGAACCTTTCAGGAAATCATCTGTCAGGTTGTATTCCTGCGGACATTGGCAATATGGTACTGCTAGAAGCCTTGGACCTTTCTCGGAACCAACTCTCGGGGAAAATTCCTCAAAGCCTGGCAGCTTTGAAGAGCATCAGCGTGCTGAACTTCTCGAGCAATAGTTTGTCTGGGAGGATACCTACAGGAGATCAGCTACGGACACTCACAAATCGGTCCATATACAGTAATAATCCTGGGCTATGCGGATTTCCGTTGGAAGACTGCATAAACTCCTCAACACCGGCGCAAATTGAAAAAAGCCTGGATGAAGATAGAGAGGCATTGTGGCTGTATTGCTTTGTGGCTGCTGGGTTCATCTTCGGCTTCTGGCTGTACTGGGGCATCTTCTTGTTTCGCAGCGAGACCTGGAGGTGTGCATTTTACCAGTATGTGGACAACATGCAAGGCAAGGTGACCAAGAAAGTATACAGCTGCATCTCGCGCTTCTGGGCCGGCGGCTCTGAATGAGAAAGCGCATTGCTTTGGCGCTGAAGTAAAGGGGTTTGTGTGTGTGTGTGTGTGTGTGTGTGTGTGATATTTCCCTTCCTTGGTTTGTAGAAGAATTGCATTGAGCAAGTTGTGTGTACCTGATGGTGCTTTGACTGTTTGACATGTACTCCCTCCGTTCGGTATTACTTGTCACAAAAATGGATAAAAATAGATGTATCTACAACTAAAATATATCTAGATACATTCATTTCTTGGACGAGTAATTCCGAACAGAGGGAGTACAAGTCTGTTTAAGTATGTGCTGCTGGAGCCATGAGAAACCAGGTGAGGAAAGCATCTTTCCGCTCTGTAGCAAGGAATCTGTAAGTTGGCGTTGGGTGTCTTGTCTTCTTGGCCCTCGCCCAAGTATTCGTTTTGTCACATCAAGTACCAATTAAACAAATTTGTTATCACCAGCTTGAAAATCTTAGTTCTGTACATATATGCACTGCTGATTTGACAATGATATATTCTTTATTTGCACATTTCTGGACTAGTATTTCCATTATCATGTACCAGTCATCTTGTCATAATTTCGTTGGACGGGAGGAGAATCTCGCAAATCTCGGAACAAATAAGTAGACGAACAAAAATGCAATTGGTACGAAGGCGTGCATCGACAATTAATTGACAGCGAACGACTGATCGATCAGCAGCAGCGTGTGATCAAGCGGCAAGAGGAGCGGCCTCGTGGTGACGGACGTGCGCCATATGGTGAAACAGAAAAATGGGCAGCGCCTGATGGCCGAACTGATCTGGAGAAATGATTTGAGGTACTGCCTTGGTTTCCTGGGAAGGCCGGACGCGTATGATAAATACGTCAATTCAGATCATCAAGCTTGCGGGGCATTGGCATGCAGGCGCTGTACAATAGTATTTGGCGTTGTGCATTGATATTAGAATGCATTTACGGATATGTGCCCACAAATTGATACCCTTAATTGCCAGTGTTAATTTAGCATTGATATGGTTCCTGATTTGTCGTCTCACTTCATCACTATAAAAAAAGGCTTTGCCATCTCGTTTGTTCCTCGCAACTCAGAGGCAGACGAACCATCAGCAAGACCTTCCTCCTATCGACAGTACCACATCTAGCTGAAGATGAAGGCTACACATACTACGCTGCTCCTGGCAGTCGCCTTCCTCGTGCTAGCATCAGGTATTCCTCTTACGATGCATTGCTTCATGCATCAACTAAACAAACGACCATATGCTTGAGTTAATTCATGTTTTTTGTTTGTTTTTGCTTGTAGAGGCCACGGTGAAGGCGGATGACATTTGTGCAGGGTCAGTTCACAAGACGCCGATACCGTGTGACCTCCCGGGTTGCCTGCACATTTGCCGCGAGAATGCGAATGGGCTAGGGCCGTGCCCTACTTGCAACTGGACTGCTAACTGCAACGCGTATACTGGATTATGCGAGTGCAATATCTGCATGCCTCCTCCTTCTGCTCCTAGCCAACAATAAAGCGAGTGATATACGTGTATGCTAGCTTTCTGATATACTAGGATAGTTTGTTCTTTGTAATAAGAACGATGCCGTAATGGTATGTCGGGTGTGATCTACTCATTGTAGAATTTGATGCTGCTCCATGCGTTATATGAGATGGTATATGAAGTGGGCTATATTATTTGCTTTACATTGTAGAATTTTAACATGGTCCCAAACTATTTCAGCCGTCTTATTCTTGGATCAGAGGGCCATATGATCTCTTATCTTCCAAGAGGTTAGATTACTAAATAGGGAAATGTTTTTTTTTTGGAAAAGCACCTAATTATACGGAAATAAGTAGTATATATTGCTAAGAACTCTTGCTGTATGGACTATTACATGAAAATAAAATTAAAGCTTCTAGAAAATAGTATGTATTTATTTTGTTTGGATTTTTATTAAGGCATTCACAATTTGTTTGAATCATCCATACGTATGTGTTTACCAAGCAAAGGTTACCAAGAAGATGTACAGCTGCATGTCGCGCTTCCAGGCCAGTGGCTTTATATGATGAAGTGTGTCGCGTGGTGTTGAAGTAATGGCGTGCGCGGATCATTTCTGTAATTGTTATGACCGGTTTACAATACAACCGGAGGAGGCCCGCTGGGCAGTATATTAAGGGCTTGGCCCACAAGTTATCTTAGGCTAGTCGTTTTGAGATTATAAATATTAGATTGTAAGATACCTTTTGAAATTAAGCAATAAAGATAGTTCTATCATATTGCCCGACTCCAGAGGAGCCGGAAACCCTAGCCGCACCTTGCCCTAGCCGCCGCCGCCCTTCTTCAACCTCGCGACGGCGCCAATACGCCGGAGCCGCCGCCCTCGCCCCCAACCCTCGCTGTTCTGCCCGTATAACCTACGGAGTAGAGCGCTAGGAACCCTGGTCCTACCAATTTGGTATCAGGTACCCGGGTTTCGACCATGTCTTCGCCACCTCCAATTCCGCCACCACCGCCACCACCGTCGCTGCCCGTCAACTCCACCACCGCCGCTGCCGCCAACTCCTCCACCGCTGCCGCCTCCGCGCCGGGCGCCACGGCGTCGCTCTCGGCGGGCGCCACGGCGTCGCTCTCGGCGCCGACTCTCCCGGCACCCGGCACCGCGCCGGGCCACGGGCAGCCACCAGCCCCCGTCCAACATACGCCACCGCCGTCACCTCCCCCGCAGACGCAACAGTTCACACTGGAGGCAATGGCCGGCGTCCTCAACGACCTCGTCGCTGCGGTCCAGGGCATCCGCCTCTACCTGGCAAGTCCGTACGGGCCGCCTCCACCACTCCATCCAGCCATGGCCGCGGGTCAGCAGGCGCTGCCGTGGTACTCGGTACCGGGGGCCATCACCGGAGGCTACCCGGCGCTCCCCGCCCCGGCGGCCGCACCGCCGCCTTGGCCACAGTGGCCGCTGCAGCTCGCGACGGCAACCGCGCCACTCGCCGCCACCACGGGGCCGCAGTGGCCCACCTGGACCGCGTCGGCCGCGCCGTCTCCCGCCGCGCCATCCCTTCTAGCGGCCACGGAGTAGGTTCCTCCACCGCCCCCTCCCAGCCCTAACCTGGGCCGGTCTTCGCAAAGCGGGCTTCCGATCCAGGAGGTCCGCTTTCCGTCGTCACCATCGCCACTCCCCGGCTGGCTTCACGGGCCGCCATCGGCCTACCCGGAGGCCCGTCCACCGTCCGGTTTCCCGTTGCAGCCCGAGGCGTCGGGCGCCACCGGGAACTACGCCGGGCCTTCCACCATGGACCACGCACCATCATCCGCCCTCCGCACCGCCGAGGCAGTGGGCCAGGGCGCGCCACACCAGCAGCCGCCCCGGTTCGCCAAGATCAACTTCGCCACGTACAACGGCTCCGACGACCCGCTTAACTGGCTCAACCAGTGTGACCAGTTCTTCCGCGGACAGCGCACACCCGCGTCGGAGCGCACTTGGCTGGCTTCCTACCATCTCTGTGGGGCCGCCCAGACATGGTACTATGCCCTCGAGCAGGACGAGGGCGGCATGCCCCCGTGGGATCATTTCCGAGAGCTGTGCCTTCTTCGTTTCGGGCCACTGGTCCGCGGGAGCCGCTTGGCCGAGTTGGGCCGCCTGCGGTTCACCTCCACGGTGCAGGACTTCACCGACCGCTTCCAGGCCCTGGCGTGCCACGCGCCCGGTGTGACAGCCTTACAGCGGGCGGAGCTTTTCATCGGCGGCCTTCCCGACCACATCCGCGTGGACGTCGAGATGAAGGGGCCCCAAGACCTTCAGACGGCCATGTACTATGCCCGGGCGTTCGAGCAGCACGCCCAGGCCTTGACGCATCCATCCGCGCCACGTGGGGGCCGACAGCCTCCCCGGCCGTCTCTGGCAGCACCGGCGTCGTCCACAGCCGCCTCGGCACCCACCCCGGCACCGACGCGGCCGTTCAGGCGCCTCACTCAGGCGGAACAGCTGGAACGCTGGCGCCTGGGCTTGTGCTTCAACTGTGATGCGCCCTATACACCGGGCCATGTCTGTCCCCGCCTCTTCTACTTGGAGACGACAGACGAGACTGAGGATGAGACAGTGGAGGATGGCCTCGGCGCTCCAGCCCTTGCGGAGCCCGCAGCAGCACCCGCGCCTGCCCCGTCCACCGCCCTCGTGGTGTCCCTACACGCGCTGTCGGCATCCGTGATGAACGGACGATGCTCTTACTGGTCATGATCCAGGGCGAGCGCCTAGTGGCTATAGTGGACACAGGGTCCATGCATAACTTCCTGCCGGAGACCATCATGCGGCGCCTTGCATTACAGCCAACCGACGGAGAGCAGTTGCGAGTCACAGTCGCTAATGGCGACCGTCTCCGCTGCCATGGGCTCGCCCGCGACACGTGCCCATCACTATCGGCGACGAGCACTTCACCATCACCTGCGCCGGCATCGAATTGGGCTGCTTCGACTTCATCCTCGGCGTCGACTTCTTGCGCACTCTTGGTCCTATTCTCTGGGATTTCGACGCGCTGACGATGACCTTCTGGCGGGTGGGCCGCCGCATTCGGTGGGACGACATTGGGGGTGCCGCACCCACCCCTCCACTCCAGCTAGCCGCGACCACCGCCACGGACGAGCACCCACTATTGGAGAGCCTCCTACAGCAGCACGATGACATCTTCACCGAGCCACAGGGGCTGCCGCCCGCCCACACGTACGATCACCGTATACATCTTCTGCCAGGCTCCGCGCCGGTGGCGGTACGGCCTTACCGCTACCCGCAGTTGCAGAAGGATGAGTTGGAGCGGTAGTGTGCGCTCATGCTCGTGGCAGGCATCATCCGGCTCTCCACTTCGCCATTTACCGCGCCAGTGCTTCTCGTCCGCAAGTCAGATGACACATGGCGTTTCTGCATCAACTACCGTGCCCTTAATGCTGTCACACTTAAGGACAAGTTCCCTATTCCAGTGGTCGATGAGCTCCTCGATGAGCTCCACGGGGCGCGCTTCTTCACCAAACTCGACCTCCGGTCGGGGTACCACCAGGTGCGCATGCACCCGGATGACATCGCCAGGACAGCGTTTCAGACTCATCACAGCCACTTCGAGTTCTTGGTGATGCCCTTTGGCCTCACCAACGCCCGAGCGACCTTCCAGGCTCTGATGAACGACGTCCTCCGGCCCTACTTACGTCGGTTTGTGCTCGTTTTCTTTGATGATATTCTGATCTACAATGCGTCTTGGGCAGAGCACCTACAGCACGTCGCCATCGTCTTCAACGAGCTTCGGGTGCACCAACTCCATCTTAAGCGCTCGAAGTGCTCGTTCGGGACGCCTTCGGTGGCCTACTTGGGCCACGTCATCTCGGCCGACGGGGTCGCTATGGACGCCGACAAGGTGGCTGCCGTCGCTGCCTGGCCGACGCCCCAGTCTCCGCGGGCTCTTCGCGGGTTTCTCGGCCTTGCTGGCTATTACCGGAAGTTTATCCGGGAGTTTGGTGTCATCGCTTCGCCACTGATACGTCCATTATGCATCATGCTTCTATATTGATATTTCTTGCATTATGGGTTGTTATTTCACGTTATGTCACAATATTTATGGCTATTCTCTCTTATTTTACAAGGTTTGCATGAAGAGGGAGAATGTCGGCAACTGGAATTCTGGGCTGGAAAAGGAGCAAATATTGGAGGCCTACTCTGCGCAACTCCAAAAGTCCTGAAACTCCACGGAATGTCTTAAAATAAATAAAGAAAAATCGTCGCCAAAGATGAAAGCCAGGGGGCCCACACCCTGCTCACGAGGGTGGGGGGTGCCCCCTGGGCGCGCCCCCCTACCTTGTGGCCCCCCTGGTGGCTCTCCGACGCCCGTCTTCTCCTATATGAAGTCTTTCGATGAGAAAAAAATAAGAAGCAACCTTTCGGGACGAGACTCCGCCGCCACGAGGCGGAACCTTGGCGGAACCAATCTAGGGCTCCGGCAGAGCTGTTCTGCCGAGGACACTTCCCTCCGGGAGGGGGAAATCATCACCATCGTCATCACCAACGCTCCTCTCATCGGGAGAGGGCAATCTCCATCAACATCTTCACCAGCCCCATCTCATCTCCAAACCCTAGTTCATCTCTTGTATCCAATTCTTGTCTCCAAGTCCGGGATTGGTGCTAGTAGGTTGCTAGAAGTGTTGATTACTCCTTGTAGTTGATGCTAGTTGGTTTATTTGGTGGAAGATCATATGTTCAGATCCTATATGCACATTATTACCCCTCTAATTATGAACACGAATATGCTTTGTGAGTAGTTAAGTTTGTTCCTGAGGACAAGGGAGAAGTCTTGCTATTAGTAGTCATGTGAATTTGGTATTCGTTTGATATTTTGATAAGATGTATGTTGTCTAGCCTCTAGTGGTGTTATGTGAACGTCGACTACATAACACTTCACCATTATTTGGGCCTAGAGGAAGGCATTGGGAAGTAATAAGTAGATGATGGGTTGCTAGAGTGACATAAGCTTAAACCCTAGTTTATGCGTTGCTTCGTAAGGGGCTGATTTGGATCCATATGTTTCATGCTATGGTTAGGTTTACCTTAATACTTTTGTTGTAGTTGCGGATGCTTGCAATAGAGGTTAATCATAAGTGGGATGCTTGTTCAAGTAAGAACAACACCCAAGCACTGGTCCACCCACATATCAAATTATCAAAGTACCGAACGCGAATCATATGAGCGTGATGAAAACTAGCTTGACGATATTCCCATGTGTCCTCAGGAGCGCTTTTCCTATTATAAGATTTTGTCCAGGCTTGTCCTTTGCTAAAAAAAGATTGGGCCACCTTGCTGCACTTTATTTACTTTTGTTACTTGTTGCTCGTTACAATTTATCTTATCACAAAACTATCTGTTACCACTTATTTCAGTACTTGTAGAGAATACCTTGCTGAAAACCGCTTATCATTTCCTTCTGCTCCTCGTTGGGTTCGACACTCTTACTTATCGAAAGGACTACGATAGATCCCCTATACTTGTGGGTCATCAAGACTCTTTTCTGGCGCCGTTGCCGGGGAGTGAAGCGCCTTTGGTAGGTGGAATTTGGTAAGGAAAAATTTATATAGTGTGCTGAAATTTTCTGTCACTTGTTACTATGGAAAGTAATTGTCTGAGGGGCTTGTTCGAGGTATCTTCACCCCGTCCAATAGAGCAAAGAGTTGCTCCTCAACCTACTCAACCTACTGAACCTATTGAAAATGAAACTCCTTTTGAGATTCCTTCGGGTTTGATGGAAAAACTGCTAGCTAACACTTTTACAGGAGATGGAACAAAGCATCCTGATGAACATCTACGCTATGTGGATGATGTTTGTGGACTATTTAAGCTTGCAGGTATACCCGATGATGCTGTTAAGAAGAAGGCTTTCCCTTTATCTTTGAAGGGAGATGAATTGACATGGTACAGGCTATGTGATGACATGAGATCATGGAACTATAAAAGATTGAAATTGGAATTTCATCAAAAGTATTACCCTATGCATCTTGTTCATCGTGATCGCAATTATATATATAATTTTTGGCCTCGCGAAGGAGAAAGCATCGCTCAAGCTTGGGGGAGGCTTAAATCAATGTTATATTCATGCCCCAATCATGAGCTCGCAAGAGAAGTGATTATGCAAAGTTTTTATGCTTGACTTTCTGAAAACAATCGCACCATGCTCGATACTTCTTGTGCTGGCTCTTTTATGATGAAGACTATTGAATTCAGATGGAATTTATTGGATATAATTAAACGCAACTCTGAAGATTGGGACCTCGACGAAGGTAAGGTGTCAGGTATGACACCTAAGTTTGATTGTGTTAAATCTTTTATGGATACCGATATTTTCCGTAAGTTTAGCACTAAATATGGACTTGACTCTGAGATAGTAGCTTCTTTCTGTGAATCTTTTGCTACTTATGTTGATCTCTCCAAGGAGAAGTGGTTTAAATATCATCCTCCCATAGAAGTAAAAGTAGCTGCACCTACTAAAGTTGAAGAAAAGACTGTCACGTATAATGATCCCGCTGATTTTCTTGTTCTTGGTTCTCCACAAGATAGCTTTTGTCCCATTATATTTGGTAGACCCTTCTTGAATACTGTTAATGCTACGATAGACTGCAAAAAGAATGTTGTTACTGTTGGCATAGATGATATGGTTCATTAGTTTAATTTCTCTAAATTTAGTAAACAACATCGCGAGGAAGAATTGCCTAGTAAGGACGAAATTATTGGTCTTGCTTCTATTGCCGTACCTCCTAGTGATCCTTTAGAACAATATTTGCTAGACCATGAAAATGATATGTTCATGAATGAAAGAAGGGAAATAGATGAAGGTTCTTTAAACAGGAACCTATTCTGGAACACAATTTGCCTGTTGAAATCCTAGGGGATCCTCCTCCACCCAAGGGTGATCCCGTATTTGAGCTTAAACCGTTGCCTGATAATCTTAAATATGCTTATCTTGATGAAAAGAAAATATATCCTGTTATTATTAGTGCTAATCTTTCAGAACATGAAAAAGAAAGATTATTGAAAACTCTGAAGAAGCACCATGCTCCTATTGGATATACTCTGGATGATCTTAAGGGCATCAGTCCCACTCTATGTCAACATAAAATAAATTTGGAAGCGGACGCCAAACCAGTTCGTGATCCTCAACGACGTTTGAATCCTAAAATGAAAGAAGTGGTAAGAAAGGAAATACTCAAGCTTCTGGAGGTAGGTATAATTTATCCCATTGCTGATAGTCAGTGGGTAAGTCCTGTCCATTGTGTCCCTAAGAAGGGAGGTATTACTGTTGTCCCTAATGATAAAGATGAATTGATTCCGCAAAGAATCATCACAGGTTATAGGATGGTAATTGATTTCCGCAAATTAAATAAGGCTACTAAGAAAGATCATTACCCCTTACCTTTTATTGATCAAATGCTAGAAATATTATGCAAACATACACACTATTGCTTTCTAGATGGTTATTCCGGTTTTTCTCAAATACCGGTGTCGGCTAAAGATCAATCAAAGACTACTTTTACATGCCCTTTTGGTACTTTTGCTTATAGACGTATGCCTTTCGGTTTATGTAATTGACCTGCTACCTTTCAAAGATGCATGATGGCTATATTCTCTGACTTTTGCGAGAAAATTTGTGAGGTTTTCATGGACGACTTTTCCGTCTATGGTTCCTCTTTTGATGATTGCTTGAGCAATCTTGCTCGAGTTTTGCAGAGATGTGAAGAAACTAATCTTGTCTTGAATTGGGAAAAGTGCCACTTTATGGTTAATGAAGGTATTGTCTTGGGGCACAAAGTTTCTGAAAGAGGTATTGAAGTTGATAAAGCCAAGGTTGATGCTATTGAAAAGATGCCATGTCCCAAGGACATCAAAGGTATAAGAAGTTTCCTTGGTCACGCCGGATTTTATAGGAGGTTCATTAAGGACTTCTCAAAAATCTCTCGGCCTCTGACTAATTTATTACAAAAAGATGTACCATTTGTCTTTGATGATGATTGTGTAGAAGCATTTGAAATACTTAAGAAAGCATTAGTCTCTGCACCTGTTGTTCAGCCACCTGATTGGTATTTACCCTTTGAAATTATGTGTGATGCTAGTGATTATGTTGTAGGTGCTGTTCTAGGGCAAAGAGTTGATAAGAAATTAAATGTTATCCATTATGCCAGTAAGACTCTAGATAGTGCTCAAAGAAATTATGCTACTACCGAAAAGGAACTTTTAGCAGTTGTGTTTGCCTGTGATAAGTTTAGACCTTATATTGTTGATTCCAAAGTTACTGTTCACACTGATCATGCTACTATTAAATATCTTATGGAAAAGAAAGATGCAAAACCTAGACTCATTAGATGGGTTCTCCTGCTGCAAGAATTTGATTTGCATATTGTTGATAGAAAGGGAGCTGAGAACCCCGTTGCAGACAACTTGTCTAGGTTAGAGAACGTTCTTCATGACCCACTACCTATTGATGATAGCTTTCCTGATGAACAATTAAATGTCATAAGCACTTCTCGTAGCACTCCTCGGTATGCTGATTATGCTAATTATATTGTTGCTAAATTTATACCACCTAGCTTCACATACCAACAAAAGAGAAAGTTTTTCTATGACTTGCGACATTACTTTTGGGATGACCCACATCTTTATAAAGAAGGAGTAGATGGTGTTATTAGACGTTGTGTACCTGAGCATGAACAGGAACAGATCCTACGCAAGTGTCACTCTGAAGCTTATGGAGGACACCACGCTGGAGATAGAACTGCACATAAGGTATTGCAATCCGGTTTTTATTGGCCTACTCTCTTCAAGGATGCCCGTAAGTTTGTTTTGTCTTGCGATGAATGTCAAAGAATTGGTAATATTAGTAGACGTCAAGAAATGCCTATGAATTATTCACTTGTTATTGAACCATTTGATGTTTGGGGGTTCGATTATATGGGACCTTTTCCTGCCTCTAATGGATATACTCATATTTTAGTTGCTGTTGATTACGTTACTAAGTGGGTAGAGGCTATTCCAAATAGTAGTGCTGATCATAACACCTCTATTAAAATGCTTAAGGAAGTTATTTTTCCGAGGTTTGGAGTCCCTAGATATCTTATGACTGATGGTGGTTCACACTTTATTCATGGTGCTTTCCGTAAGATGCTTGCTAAATACGATGTTAATCATAGAATTGCATCTCCATATCACCCACAGTCTAGTGGTCAGGTAGAATTGAGCAATAGAGAGCTCAAATTAATTTTGCAAAAGACTGTCAATAGGTCTAGAAAGAATTGGTCCAAGAAACTGGATGATACATTATGGGCCTATAGAACTGCATATAAGAATCCTATGGGTATGTCTCCGTACAAAATGGTTTATGGAAAAGCTTGTCACTTACCTCTCGAACTAGAACATAAGGCATACTGGGCTATTAAAGAGCTCAACTATGATTTCAAACTTGCCGGTGAGAAGAGGTTATTTGATATTAGCTCACTTGATGAATGGAGAACCCAAGCTTATGAAAATGCCAAGTTGTTTAAAGAAAAAGTCAAAAGATGGCATGACAAAAGGATACAAAAGCGTGAGTTTAATGTAGGTGATTCTGTATTGCTATACAACTCCCGTTTAAGATTTTTTGCAGGAAAACTTCTCTCCAAATGGGAAGGTCCCTACGTTATCGAGGAGGTCTATCGTTCCGGTGCCATAAAAATCAACAACTTCGCAGGAACAAATCCGAAGGTGGTAAACGGTCAAAGGATTAAACACTATATTTCAGGTAATCCCATAAATGTTGAAACTAATATTATTGAAACCGTAACCCCGGAGGAATACATAAAGGACACCTTCCAACCCGTTTTAGACTCCGAAAAGGAATAGGTATGTGGTACGGTAAGTAAACCGACTCCAAAATTTTTAAGGCAATATTTCTCCGTTTTGGAATATTTAGAAAAATAGAAAAATAAGTAGCAGTCCGGGGAGGACACGAGGCCTCCACGAGGGTGGAGGGCGTGCCCTACCCGCCTAGGCGCGCCCCCTACCTCGTGAGCACCTCGTGTGCCCTCCGGACTCCGTTTCCTTACACGATACATATTTTGGTCGGTAAAAATTCATTATATATACTCCCGAAGGTTTTGACTCTCGTATCATGCAAATATCCTCTGTTTTTGTTTTCGAGCTATTGCTACTGCAGATTAGAGCAAGATGTCTTCTCAAGAGTCAGTCGGCGAGAGCCGGGTATCCAATCCGGCACCGGAACCAAGGGCAAGCAGCGACGCTGACCACTTCGAGCCAGCAACGGAGGAAGAGATGGAGGCTGACCTGATGAGAGTAGATGCCATGGAGGATCAAGAAGTCACCTCTCGCCTCCGGGATGGGTTTACGACGGGGGAACTACAGAGCTCAACTATTCCAAAACTCGGTTATCCCTTCCAATGTTAAATTTCTTTCCTATGAAAATATGAGGAGGAGTGTCTCAAGCTCTCCCGCAGCTATGCAACACCCTTGGGTGCAAGGAGCTTTAGCCGTTACAGGGAAGCTTCGCAAGGAAATAATGGACCTCAAGCAGCAAGTCAATAAGCTCGAGGAGGAGAACCGTATTCTGAGGGGAATCATCGCCAAGAATATTACGCCAACAACAAAGAAGGAGAAATAATTACATGGGTATGGGCACTCCCCTTGGCAACTGCCAAGCTTGGGGGAGGTGCCCTGGTATCGTATCACCATCACAACTCCTATCTTTACTGTTTTATTAGTTTGATCTATTTAGTAGTATCTTGATTTAGTAGAATAAAGTCATGGCATGATCTAGTTTTGAGTTTTGCTTTATGATCCTTCTTTGTAATCGAGTCCGTGAGCTATATAATAAAGATTAGTGTTGAGTCAAGGGCTTGAGTATTTTGCAATGATCTTGGGTGATTAGAAGAAAAAGAATAAGAAGAATCAAAGAGTTCATATTGATCTTAGTGAAAGTAGTGACTTCACATAGAAAGAGTATGATGATTAAAGGTTGTTGGGAGTTGGCAAATATAGCTTTGGTCATCGTTGCAATTAATAGGAAGTAATAAGGAAAGAGAGGTTTCACATATAGATATATTATCATTGACATCTTTTATGATTGGGAGCACTCATTAAAATATGACATGCTAAAGAGTTGATGTTGGACAAGGAAGACAACATAATGAGTTATGTTTTCTTACATTTGAGATAAAGTATGTTGTCATGGATCCTCTAACGTGTTGAGCTTGCCTTTCCCCCTCATGCTAGCCAAATTCTCAGCACTAAGTAGAAATACTACTTGTGCTTCCAAATACCCTTAAACCAGTTTTGCCATGAGAGTCACCATATCTACCTATGGATTGAGTAAGATCCTTCAAGTAAGTTGTCATCGGTGCAAGCAATAAAAATTGCTCTCTAAATATGCATGACTTATTAGTGCGGAGAAATAAACTTTGTACGAACTTGTTGTGGACGCAATAAAATCGACGGACTGCATAATAAAGGTTCACATACAAGGGGCAATATAAAGTGACGTTCTTTTGCATTAAGATTTTGTGCATCAACCCTAAACGCGCATGACAACCTCTGCTTCCCTCTACGAAGGGCCTATCTTTTATTATTATCCTCTACCTTATGCAAGAGTCACGGTGATCTTCACCTTTCCTTTTTCATTTTATCCTTTGGCAAGCTCAGCACGTTGGAAAGAACATGATATATATATCTAATTGGATGTGGGGGAGCATGAATTATTACTGTTGATATTACCCTTGAGGTAAAAGGTTGTGGGGCAAAACTATAAGCCCCTATCTTTCTCTGTGTCCGATTAAAACTCCGTAACCACAAGTATCGCCTGAGTGCTAGAAATTATGAAGGACTAAGTGATAGTTGAGTATGTGGACTTGCTTTTAAGCTCTGACATAGACTCTTTCCGATGTTATGATAAATTGCAATTGCTTCAATGACTGAGGTTATAATTTGTTGGTGCTCAACAAGGTTTCTGATTCAAACTTTTTGCTTTGTGAACTGATCATCACTTGAACATAAGTAATCATATGACAAAATCTTTATATGTTGCTGTTATGAAAATAATCATGATGCCTTCATGTCCGTATTTTATTTTTTTTATCGACGCCTCTACCTCTAAACATGAGGACATATTTATTGTTATCGGCTTTTCGCTTGAGGACAAGCGAGGTCTAAGCTTGGGGGAGTTGATATGTCCATTTTGCATCATGCTTCTATATCGATATTTATTGCATTATGGGCTGTTATTTCACGTTATGTCACAATATTTATGGCTATTCTCTCTTATTTTACTAGGTTTACATGAAGAGGGAGAATGCCGGCAGCTGGAATTCTAGGCTGGAAAAGGAGCAAATATTGGAGGCCTATTCTGCGCAACTCCAAAAGTCCTGAAACTCCATGGAATGTCTTAAAATAAATAAAGAAAAATCGTCGCCAAAGATGAAGGCCAGGGGGCCCACACCCTGCTCACGAGGGTGGGGGGCGCCCCCCTCCCTGGGCGCACCCCCTACCTCGTGGGCCCCATGGTGGCTCTCCGACGCCCGTCTTCTCATATATGAAGTCTTTCGATGAGAAAAAATAAGAAGCAACCTTTCGGGATGAGACTCCGCCGCCACGAGGCGGAACCTTGGCGGAACCAATCTAGGGCTCCGGCAGAGCTGTTCTGCCGGGGACACTTCCCTCCGGGAGGGGGAAATCATCACCATCGTCATCACCAACGCTCCTCTCATCGGGAGAGGGCAATCTCCATCAACATCTTCACCAGCACCATCTCATCTCCAAACCCTAGTTCATCTCTTGTATCCAATTCTTGTCTCCAAGTCCGGGATTGGTGCTAGTAGGTTGCTAGTAGTGTTGATTACTCCTTGTAGTTGATGCTAGTTGGTTTATTTGGTGGAAGATCATATGTTCAGATCCTATATGCACATTATTACCCCTCTGATTATGAACATGAATATGCTTTGTGAGTAGTTACGTTTGTTCCTGAGGACAAGGGAGAAGTCTTGCTATTAGTAGTCATGTGAATTTGGTATTCGTTCGATATTTTGATAAGATGTATGTTGTCTAGCCTCTAGTGGTGTTATGTGAACGTCGACTACATAACACTTCACCATTATTTGGGCCTAGAGGAAGGCATTGGGAAGTAATAAGTAGATGATGGGTTGCTAGAGTGACAGAAGCTTAAACCCTAGTTTATGCATTGCTTCGTAAGGGGCTGATTTGGATCCATATGTTTCATGCTATGGTTAGGTTTACCTTAATACTTTTGTTGTAGTTGCGGATGCTTGCAATAGAGGTTAATCATAAGTGGGATGCTTGTTGAAGTAAGAACAACACCCAAGCACCGGTCCACCCACATATCAAATTATCAAAGTACCAAACGCGAATCATATGCGCGTGATGAAAACTAGCTTGACGATATTCCCATGTGTCCTCGGGAGCGCTTTTCCTATTATAAGAGTTTGTCCAGGCTTGTCCTTTGCTACAAAAAGGATTGGGCCACCTTGCTGCACTTTATTTACTTTTGTTACTTGTTGCTCGTTACAATTTATCTTATCACAAAACTATCTGTTACCACTTATTTCAGTACTTGTAGAGAATACCTTGCTGAAAACCGCTTATCATTTCCTTCTGCTCCTCGTTGGGTTCGACACTCTTACTTATCAAAAGGACTACGATAGATCCCCTATACTTGTGGGTCATCAGCCACTCACGCGGTTGTTGCACCGTGACGCTTTCGCCTGGGATGCGGAGGAGACGACAGCTTTTGAGGCCCTCAAGGGGGCCCTCACGACGGGGCCCGTTCTTCAGATGCCGGACTTGGACCGCCCATTCGTGGTGGACTGTGACACCTCGGGTGTGGGGTTCGGTGTTGTGCTTCATCAGGGCAATGGTCCTCTCGCCTTCTTCAGCCGGCCCTTCGCCCTGCGCCGTCTCAAGCTCGCGGTGTACGAGCGGGAGCTCATTGGCTTGGTGCAGGCGGTGCGCCATTGGCAGCCTTATCTGTGGGGCCGGTCTTTCTAGATTCGCATGGACCACTACAGCCTAAAGTTCTTGCTGGAACAGAGGCTCTCGACCGTGCCACAGCACCAGTGGATTAGCAAGCTCTTTAGCTTCAATTTCTCTGTGGAGTACCACCCGGGTCGTCTTAACACCGTGGCCGATGCCTTATCATGCCGCGATGCCGACCTCGACTCCGTCACCGGTGACTCCGAGGGGCTAGCACTCTGCATCCGCTCAGAGCCGACTTTCGGCCTCTTCGACGACATTCGCTGGGCCACCGCGACCGTCACCGATGCGGTTCTCCTGCAGCAACAGCTGGCGACCGGCGACCTGGAGGAGCCATGGCGCCTCTCCGATGGTCTGCTTGTCTATGGGCGGCGTGTCTTCGTTCCAGCCCATGATGATCTCAGTCACCAGGTCTTGCTGCTAGCCCACTCGGCTGGCCATGAGGGTGTGCAGAAAACCCTCCATCGTCTCCGCGCTGACTTCTACATTCCTGGTGACCGTGCCCTCGTTCGCAATTGGGTGCCCTCTTGTGCGACATGCCAGTGCAACAAGACAGAGACGCTACGACCAGCTGGTCTTCTTTAGCCCCTGGATGTGCCATCTCAGGTCTGGGCCGATATCTCCATGGACTTCATCGAGGGTCTTCCCAAGGTGGGAGGCAAGTCGGTCATTCTCACGGTGGTCGACCGCTTTTCTAAATATGCTCACTTCATCGCGCTGGGGCATCCCTACACCGCGGCGTTAGTGGCTCGTGCCTTCTTCGACGGTATTGTCCGTCTGCACGGGTTTCGTGCTTTGATCGTCAGTGATCGCGACACGGTGTTCACAGGCCATGTCTGGCGCGACCTCTTCAAGATGGCGGGCGTTAAGTTCCGCTTCAGCACGGCCTTCCACCCTCAGATGGACGGCCAATCTGAGGTGGTTAACAAGGTGATTGCCATGTATTTACGCTGTGTTACAAGTGATTGGCCTCGCGCTTGGGTGGATTGGCTCTCATGGGCGGAGTACTGCTACAACACCTCCTACCACTCCGCCATGCATGCAACACCATTTGAGATGGTCTACAAGCGGCCACCTCCGCCTATCTTGCCGGTGGACCCGGCTATGGCTAGGACAGAGGCCGCAGGCAACCTTATTCGCACCCGTGATGAGATGCTTACTGAGGTGCGTCAGCGTCTACTTCAGGCTCAGCAGCTGGCGAAGCATTACTACAATGACCACCATCGCGAGGCGGAGTTCGTGGTGGGTGATTGGGTGTGGCTGCGTCTTCTCCACCGCTCTACGCAGTCACTCGACCCGTGCGCGAAGCGCAAGCTCGGTCCTCGCTACGTGGGACTCTTCGCCATCTTGGAGCGCTTCGGGAAGGTGGCCTATCACCTTCAGCTTCCGGCCGGCGCTCGCATCCACGATGTGTTTCATGTGGGGCTGCTCAAGCCTTTTCACGGAGAGCCACCGGCGGCTCCACCAGCGCTTCCTCCGACCCCTAACGGATGTCTTCTTCCAGAGCCAGAGAAGGTGTTGAAGGTGCAACTTCGTCGCGGGGTGTGGTTCGTCTTGATCGAGTGGGCGGGCCTTCCGGTGGAGGAGGCTACTTGGGAGCCACGTGAGGATTTC
Source organism: Triticum aestivum (assembly GCF_018294505.1). NCBI lineage: Eukaryota > Viridiplantae > Streptophyta > Magnoliopsida > Poales > Poaceae > Triticum > Triticum aestivum. Next base: position 705,299,151 of record NC_057801.1, read on the forward strand.
CGCCACCACTATCCAGACTTTCCGCTCGAGGACGAGCTGTTTGTGCAGGCGGGGAGAGATGTTATGACCGGTTTACAATACAACTGGAGGAGGCCCGCTGGGCAGTAGATTAAGGGCTTGGCCCACAAGTTATCTTAGGCTAGTCGTTTTGAGGTTGTAAATATTAGATTGTAAGATACCTTTTGAGATTAAGCAATAAAGATAGTTATATCATATTGCCCGGCTCTAGAGGAGCCGGAAACCCTAGCCGCACCTTGCCCTAGCCGCCGCCGCCCTTCTTCTCCCTCGCGGCGGCGCCAACACGCCGGAGCCGCTGCCCTCGCCCCCAACCCTCGCTGTTCTGCCCGTATAACCTACGGAGTAGAGCCGGTAGGAACCCTAGTCCTACCAGTAATATTTCCCTTCCTTGGTTAGTTGGTTGTAAAATTATCTGCTAGTACTTTGATGGCATGGTGTTATTCAAGCTTTGTGGCTCTGAAACCTACAGGTTTCAGATGAGCTGTACAATTTCTCCTTTTTGGTTGTGTGGTAGCTAAGGTTGTTTGGAGTAAAGGGAATGAGTTCTCTGGAACGGGTTGTCATAATTTTGTGGAGTTCATGTATAAATGTGGCAATGATATATCATTTTTAAATCTTAATAAACGGGTCAACATTAAATAGAGAGCCATTATGAATATGGTTAAAAAAAACTTGAAGCATAATCTGTCATGTTTTCTGGCTGCATTTTTTCTTTTTAATGTGAGGCGCTTGAAGCTCGGTGACTCTAGTATTCAGTAGGCAATTTTTTATATTCCCATGTGGTGGTGATGCGCCTGCATGTGTGTGTTTACGTTATACTCTGTGCTTGAATATATATATATATATTTTGAAGTGAGAAAATTCGAGCAGCATTGCTTGCAACAAGTTTCAAAGGGATCTCTTTTCTACAGAAGTAGAGCTCGTAAGGCAAGTGGTCAACAAGGCTTTTATCATGGATATCATCATCCTTGGATGTTGGAACATATGCAGGGCTAAGAAATGGAATTATTTTCAATAATGAAGTTCCCACCATAGGAAGGTGGGCAAGGATCTCAAAGAAGATTTCACTGACCGGAGAATAAAGATGAAGCACCCACATCGTTTCAAAGCTTGGAGACAAAATAAAGCCTATTTCTAAGAGGGTCCACCACGAAGGAAAACACTAAGGGTGACGGGGGCAATTGCATGGCGATTGTCCGCTGTCGCTATGGTTAGGGTTTGAGCTATGGGGTGAGAGAGGATACGGTGGTTAACGAGGGAGGCGACGGCGCAGCCCTCTCAACCGACCAACGATCTCCCCTCTCTACTTGTGGCGGAGCGGGTGGCGGAGGAGGCAGGAGGAAAGATGATTAGAGTTTTCTGGGCAGATGTGATCTTCATCGGCGGCGGCGGTGGGGGCGACACCAAGGAGACAAAGCAGCATACCGTAGAAGATAGACGAGATGAACCAGAAGAAAGCAGCTAGCCGATCCAGCCATGCATCCGGCTTGGGGACGGCAAACCAGAGGAACGGGAAAGTCTTGCGAGAGGCACTGGCCTCGAGCAGGAAGAACACAACGGCTGCGGCAGGGGAGGCAATGGTTACGCCGATGCGGAGGATCGATGAAACGGCTAGCCGGGCTTCTTCAAAGTCCCCGGTTGAAAGCAAAACCCCGGATCCCATGTCGAGTCTTTCGGCAATATTAGGGGGGCATGCTATGGATGGATAAGGAAGCAGAGGGTTTTGTGTTTGAAGAGCCGGAGAAGGCGTCACAAAGGAATTTCCGGTGGTCAGCGGTCGGCAAGGTGTGATCGGTGAGGTCGATGATTATGAGTGCAGTGGAACATGCGATGCAGCGTGTGTCGGTGTCAAAACTGGCGGATCTCGGGTAGGGGGTCCCGAACTGTGTGTCTAGGCGGATGGTAACAGGATACAAGGGACACGATGTTTTACCCAGGTTCGGGCCCTCTTGATGGAGGTAAAACCCTACGTCCTGCTTGATTAATATTGATGATGTGTGTTACAAGAGTAGATCTACCACGAGATCAAGGAGGCTAAACCCTAGAAGCTAGCCTATGGTATGATTGTTGTTCGTCCTACGGACTAAAGCCATATGGTTTATATAGACACCGGAGAGGGTTAGGGTTACACAGAGTCGGTTACAATGGTAGGAGATCTACATATCCGTATCGCCAAGCTTGCCTTCCACGCCAAGGAAAGTCCCCTCCGGACACGGGACGGAGTCTTCAATCTTGTATCTTCATAGTCTTGGAGTCCGGCCGATGATGATAGTTCGGCTATCCGGACACCCCCTAGTCTGGGACTCCCTCAGTAGCCCCTGAACCAGGCTTCAATGACAACGAGTCCGGCGCGCATATTGTCTTCGGCATTGCAAGGCGGGTTCTTCCTCCGAATAATTTATAGAAGATTGTGAACACCAGGATAGTGTCCGGCTCTGCAAAAATAAATTCCGGCTCTGCTGACGTATTCTGCGGCGTGACATCACACCACTACCAAGCCTTTACTAGAATCGTTTTTATTGTACCACCTCAGCGCGTTTAGCGAAGCGGTTTCCTTGGCACATCTTGTCGAAGCAGAGATCGTGTTCCCCTTATTCCGGGATTCCCATCAATACGGACGTGGGTAACCCAACCGCGCCATTGATTGCAGCGCTTGGGGGATAAGCGAGTTTTATCAGGCCGGTGGGGACGCATGTTTTCGACCGCCCATATAAGGGGATAAAGATCCAACCCTTTTACCTGCGCCTTCTTCCTCCTTGGCTTATCCATCTCTGCGAACTCGAGCTCCAGCGCCCATGTCCGCACTCCTCACCTCAACCTTCTCCAACTATGTCCGGAGCGGGAGGCAAGTGGATGGCCTCCTCCGTCACGGAGGGGCAGATCCAGAAGCTGCGCGACGCCGGATATTTGTCCAACAACATCACGCACCGGCTCCTCGACGAGGGAGAGCTCATCCCCACCCCCAGGCCCCATGAGAGGGTAGTATTCCTTCCCCATTTCCTCCGCGGACTGGGATTCCCACTCCATCCCTTTGTCCGGGGGCTCATGTTCTACTACGGCCTGGATTTCCATGATTTGGCCCCGAATTTTATCCTCAATATGTCGGCGTTTATCGTCGTGTGCGAGGCCTTCCTCTGCATCCAGCCCCACTTCGGCTTGTGGCTCAAGACCTTTAGTGTCAAGCCGAAGGTTATGAAGGGCAGCCAAGCGGAGTGCGGAGGCGCCATGGTGGGCAGGATGTCCCACGTTACTTGGCTTGAGGGCACTTTCGTGGAAACCATCAAGGGGTGGCAATCGGGGTGGTTCTACATCACCGAGCCACGTGACCCCGAATGGGCAGCGGCCCCCGAATTCAGATCTGGCATCCCCACATGACTCACCTCCTAGAAAGAGAGCGGCCGGACTTGGGGTGATTCGGAGGAGCTGACCGGACTCCAAGCCTGCGTCCAAAAGCTGGTGGACAAGAAGCTCAAGCTTGTCAACATGGTCCAGGTCATGCTCATCCGCCAGATTCTCCCGTGCCAACGACGGGGCTTCAACATGTGGGAGTTCAATCCGGTGCAGCACCAGACTTTGAGCGGGCTCTTCGACACTACGTATGAAGATGTCTGGAAGGTGTTGTTCAAAGGCATCGAGGCTCCCGCATCCGCTACCGAAGATCGCGGATTCAGCTCGCAGCGTCCAGCTGACGAGGTAAGTGATTTTGTCCTTTACAGGGACGCTTGTTTTTCATAGTTTGACTCTATGCGGGAGCTAAACTCCCTTTACCTTTGACAGGACTGGCTGGCGAAGGCCGAGCGGACTATCTGTCCGGCCCCATTGCCAGAGGACCCAGCGGACGCCCGCCTAACGGGGCTGCTGGCTCCGGCACCCCATGTGGTGCCGGAGAAGAAGGCCAAGAAGAAGGCCACGGGGACTCGGAGGAGTTCCCGTTTTCAGGTGCTATCGGATGACGACTCCGAGGCCGACTCCTCTCACCAAGGTGAGGAGGAGAAGAAGAAAGCCTCTCCCCCAGCGGGGGGAGAAAATAAAAGGAAGGCCTCCCCAACAAGGGAGGCCGAAGGGTCCAAGAAGGGAAAAACTCTTCCCCCGGACTGCTCTGCCAATGCCAGTGACGACGACGAGGACTGGCCTCCAAGGGCCAAGCCCCTGGCGAGATCGTGAGTATCCGGACTCCTGAATAACTTCATGGTTTTTATTTTTTTCGCCACACAATGTCTTTCTAATGCCGCATACAACCCTGCAGTCCGCCCAAGGATGATCTTCCCGCTTCGTCGAGCGGGTCCTTAGGTGCGTCGGATATGGATTCTCTTCCGACTGCCTCCACCCCCCGTGACATGGACGATGCCGAGGTGGGATCCTGGGAAGGGACCCGCCAGGAGGAGGAGGCCCCAGAGGTGTCGCAGGACAACCTCCTGGACTTTGCACCGGACTCGGCTCCGGATCCCATAGTGGCTCCGGAGTCCGGCGGGCGGCCCCTTCGTAAGAAGGGCAAGACCATGACACCGGCAGCCTTCGTCCAACCGGAGGCGCCGGATACTTTGCTGGAGGCGCTCAATGGCGCCTCCATCGAAGAGGAACACCGCACTGTTATGAGTGCGGTGATTCAGAAGGTGCAGCTCGCCAAGAGCGGGCTGACCGAAGCCTGCAGCAGCCTTCTAATAGGCTTTGAGGTAAGAATTTTGATATATGTAAAATAGTACCGCATAGACAGTAGCCCCTGATGCTCGGTTCGGTGTTCAGAAAGAAAAGCCGGACTGAGGATCTAAGAAGATATACACAGGAGTCATAAAAAATATGTCGATATGGGATTGCAGGCTGCGCTACTGACCTCTACCGCACCGACTGCGGAGGTCAATAGTTTGAAGGAAGGCCTCGAGCGGTCCGAGAACAAGCTCGGCCTTGCCAAGAAGCAGCTCGAGGAGAAGAAAGGTGAGTAACACCTTATTAAAATTGTACCTTACAGAAAAGGATTTTGGTTGCAAAAAGAATGACAAGGATAACGTGGGTATTGCAGGGGCCACTAACAAGGTGGTGACCCTGAAAGAGGCGGTGGCCGCGGCCGAACGCAATGCGGCCGCGGAGCGCACCGAGCGAGAGAAGCAGGAGGCGCGGGTGGCGGAGGTACATCAAGAGCTCCAGGATGTCACGGAAAAACATGAGAGCCTGGAGCGTGACTCGAAGACTCGAGAGTCTGAGCTTGCAACGGCTCTTGAGAGTGCCAAAGTCGCTAAGGCCGAAGCCTACAACGCCCTCCAGGAAATCGAGGCGTTGAAGAAAATAGCGGCGGGTAAGGCATTTTTCATGCAAAGTAAGCATGTGAGTGTTAATTACCTGTTGCTTACCCGAATTCGGAGCTCTCCAGGAGCATTCGCAGATCTTCCTCGCAGCGTGCCCGATGCTGCCGCGTTCTACCGGGCCGAGGAGGGGAGCTCGACGGAGAAGGTCTTCTGGTCTCAGTATGCTGAGGCCATACATCCGGTGCCCCTTAGCGACCAGCTGAAGCAGCTGGTCGAGCTCCACAAGGCGGCCGAACAGGCCATGAAGGGCCTCATAGTTCGGCTGTGGCCTAAGGAGGCCATGCCTGGGAGCTACTTCGGCCTGGTGCGGTGGCTGGTGGATGCGTGCCCGTGGGTTGAAGTCATCAAGCACTCCGCCTGTATTGAAGGTGCCCGTCGGGCCCTTGCCCGCGCAAAGGTGCACTGGGGCAAGATGGATGCCCAAAAGCTCGTGACGGACCCACCACCGGAGGGCAAGGAGCATCGCACGCCCGAGATGTATTATAAGAGTGTGTTGAAGGGCGCCCGCACTATTGCGGGTGAGTGCTCCAAAGATGTAATATTTGAGTAGACTCGCATTTCATTATCCTGTGCGCTGAAAACTTAGTTCCTTTGCGCTAAGCAACGCTTTTTAATTTAAAATATTACCTTCTGTGTGGCTGTTTATCAAATCTGAGAGATGGCAAGTCGTCGGCTTCAGCCCCCACGCCACGAGTGCTGGGGTGTTCGGGATAAATTTGAGCACTCTTGTTCCCATATTTGGGTCCATCTAGGGAGGCGCTCAACACAACGAACAAGGCAACCAGACTTATAATGCTTGAACACTCTCACTTAGACATAGAATTCTATAATTTTAAATTTCGGCGAAGCCCCTAGTCTTCGGAAGGCCGAATTTGGGGCGCTATCCATGCCTGGGCCGGACAAAAAACCGGCTCCTCTCTCTAAGCGGCATAAGTCTTTAGGGACTCGCAAAAAACCTCTCGAATAGCGACCAGCTCTTGCCTCATCATGACGGTCAGTTTTAGCTTTCTCCACTGAGGCGTTAACCCAGCTCAACTGGGGCGCAATCGCAGTGGTTCTCCCAGTGCTACCTTAGCCGATACAATGGAACGTAAGGTACCAAAACATGGGAGCCGGGCAAACCCAACTATTGACCCAAGACATGATTCGGAACTGATGCATATAATGCTATAAGTTCGGGGTGCCGCACTTGTGAACGTGTTCGGACTTATCACACCGTGATGCGGGAAACATAAGCCCCTGGTGTATTTAGCCATACCAAAACGTACGGATGCGACATGTCACAAATGAACATATGTATAAAAAGAGACATGCAATTGGAAGCAAAAAGGTGCTGCATTACTTATTCAAGAAAAACTGCTATAAGTGCAGAACGATACAAATGGTGCGATAAGCAAGGGATGGGACTGTTAAACGTGTCCCCCTCCAGGGGTAGGCTGCGGAATGGTGCATAAAACAGATTTAATGCTCGTAATGGAGACCACCTGGATATTCGTTGTAGCCTTTCTTCTTCCCTGGCTATTGCATCGTGAGTTCGGCAGGTCTACTGCCGGACAGGGCCTCTGACGAACGGAGTCCTATGGGTAAAAATAAAAAGGAAAAAAAGAATGACACAGTTGAGAGCCCCTGGTGTGGTTGAGCCGCAGTCTAGGCCTATCATGGTCGCGCCCCTCTCCCCATGCCCATGGTATCTTCAGAGCGTAATGGTGTACGCGAAGGACCTGTCTTGACGTTTTACAGGGGCTGGGGACGGGGCCGCACTGCTACGCGTGCTCGGAACATGCCAGGTGGTCTTGTTGTAGGTTACTCCGGGCGCGCTTAGCTGTGTCCGGCCGCTTAACGGCCGGACTCGAGAATTGCCTTAAGAGGCTGCATTGCACTTCTGCTGCGAGAACCGCTGTATGTTCCTCCGTGCGGAGAGAACGTTCAGTGTTTCCATTGACCGTGATGACTCCTCGAGGGCCTGGCATCTTGAGTTTGAGGTATGCGTAGTGCGGCACCGCGTTGAACTTTGCAAACGCGGTACGTCCGAGCAGGGCATGATAGCCGCTGCGGAACGGAACTATGTTGAAGATTAACTCCTCGCTTCGGAAGTTATCCGGGGATCCGAAGACCACTTCCAGTGTAACTGAACCTGTACAATTGGCTTCTACACCTGGTATGACGCCTTTAAAGGTCGTATTGGTAGGTTTAATCCTTGAGGGGTCTATGCCCATTTTGCACACTGTGTCCTGATAAAGCAGGTTCAGGCTGCTGCCGCCGTCCATCAGGACTCTGGTGAGGTGAAATCCATCGACGATTGGGTCTAGGACCAATGCGGCGAATCCGCCATGGCGGATGCTGGTGGGGTGGTCCCTTTGGTTAAAAGTGATCAGGCAGGAAGACCATGGATTGAACTTCGGGGCAACTGGCTCCATCACGTATACATCCGTGAGTGCACGCTTCCGCTCCCTTTTGGGTATGTGCGTTGCGTATATCATGTTCACCGTCCACACCTGTGGGGGGAAACCCTTCTGTCCTCTATTGTTCGGCGGTCGGGTCTCTTCCTCGTCATCGCTATGCAGCCCCTTGTCATTGTTTTCGGCAATTAACTTGCCTGCGTGCTTGAATACCCAACAGTCCCTGTTGGTGTGGTTAGCTGGCTTTTCGGGGGTGCCATGTATCTGGCACAAGCGGTCGAGTATTCGGTCCAAATTGGACGGACCCAGAGTAGTTATTTTGAATGCCTTTTTCCGCTGACTAGGTTTAGAGCCTCTGAATCCGGCATTGACTGCCGTATCTTCACTGTTATCGCCGTTAATGTGGCGTTTGTTTTTGTTGCAACGCGACCTGCCATTACGGTCCTTGAAATCCGGACTGCCAGAATTTTTGCTGAGGTTATTGCTGCGTGCTAGCCAGCTGTCCTCACCCGCGCAGAAGCGGGTCATGAGCGATGTGAGGGCTGCCATGGATTTCGGCTTTTCCTGTCCTAGGTGCCGGGCAAGCCACTCGTCACGGATATTATGCTTGAAGGCCGCTAGGGCCTCCGCATCCGGACAGTCGACGATTTGGTTTTTCTTGGTTAAGAACCGTGTCCAGAATTGTCTGGCCGATTCGTCTGGCTGCTGAATTATGTGGCTGAGGTCATCAACGTCTGGTGGTCGCACATACGTGCCTTGGAAGTTATCGAGAAATGCGGCTTCCAGGTCTTCCCAACTCCCAATTGACTCTGCTGGCAAGCTGTTAAGCCAATGCCGGGCTGGTCCTTTAAGCTTGAGGGGGAGATATTTGATGGCGTGAAGATCGTCACCGTGGGCCATGTGGATGTGAAGGAGATAGTCTTTGATCCAAACCGCGGGGTCTGTTGTGCCATCGTAAGATTCAATATTCACGGGTTTAAACCCTTCGGGGATTTGATGATCCATTACTTCATCTGTGAAGCATAGTGGGTGTGCGGCGCCTCTGTACCGGGCGATATCACGACGGAGCTCAAAAGAGCTTTGTCTATTTTGTTCGGCCCGACCGAACTTACTGTGTCCGGCGCGACGGTTGTCGTCACGTATCATGGGGCGCCCATGCGATCCATAGATCGATCTTGATTGTCTTGCCCTATCCTCCAATATATCTCGCAAGTTTGGAGCGTTCCCCTATGGCCTTGCGCTTTTCGAGCGATGCCGGGGTACGGGTTTAGTGAAGGGCCTAGAGGCCTCTCTGTCGTGACCACGAGGTGGTCGGTCAGCCGTGTTGTCTCCTGGTGATGCGGGTTCATACGCCTCCTCCTCTAATCGGGGGAGCAGCTTGCGTTTAGGGTAGCTTTTGGAGGGGCGTTCGAGCTCATACTCTTCGGCCGCGAGGACTTCAGTCCATCTGTCGGCTAGCAGATCTTGATCAGCTCTAAGCTGTTGCTGCTTTTTCTTCAGGCTGTTCGTCGTGGCCATAAGCCTGCATTTGAAACGCTCCTGTTCGATGGGATCGTCAGGCACGACGAATTCATCGTCGTCGAGGCTTGCCTTGTCTCCGGAGGGAGGCATATAATCCTCTACCTCTTCTTCTGCCGCCCTCCCATGAGGGCTGGCGTCTCCGTCCTCCTGCGCTGGATCTTGCTGGAGTGGGTTGTCTTCGGCACTGTACGGGGTATTATTATCTCCGGTGCCGGAATCTTCATTCTTGATGTGGCGGGATTTAGAGCGGCGCCGCTGACCCCGGCGCTTGGGATGTTTCTTGGAGGGGTCATCCTCCGCTGTTCCTTCGCCATTCCCATCCTTTGGGATATCCACCATGTATATGTCATATGATGAGGTGGCTTTCCAGTGCTCGGTGGGCGCTGGTTCTTGGTCGTCTCCGGCATCGTCGTCCATACCGTCGATGTCTTCGGAGTCGTAGTCGAGCATGTCGGTTAGATCGTCGACAGTGGCTACCAAGTGGGTGGTGGGTGGGCTTTGAATTTCTTCGTCCGCATCCCAACCGTCCTGACCGCAGTCCAGCTAGGGCTCTCCTGATAACGAGAGATACTTTAGCAAACTCAAGATGTCACCGAAAGGTGAGTGTTGAAAGATGTCCGCTGCGGTGAACTGCATGATCAGCGCCCAATCAGATCCGATCGGAGGGGGCGCGGGAGGTTCGGAGTCCAGCAAGGAGTCCGGCCCCTCGGAGTCACGAGCTTCATGAGGGACAAGGTCAGTGTTCGGCTCTATCGCTGTAGAGGTTGCAGCCCGCGAGGCGGCGTCTAGCCATCCGTCCTCGATCTGCGCAGCCAGCTCCGAATTGAAGATCGGAGCAGGCTCAAGTGCGGCCTCCAGGGTATTGTCCGGCTGCAGAGATAAATCATGCTCGCCGTGACAGTGCGGCACGCTCGGTTGTGGCTCGAATCCTTCGAGGATCAAGTCCCCGCGGATGTCAGCCATGAAGTTCAAGCTTCCAAATCTGACCTAACAGCCAGGGGCGTAGCTTTCGATCTGCTCCAGATGGCCAAGCGAATTGGCCCGCAGTGCAAAGCCGCGGAATACAAAGATCTGTCCGGGGAGGAAGGTCTCACCTTGGACTGCGTCGTTGATGACGATAAAAGAAGCCATCAAGCCTATCAGCGACGACACACAGGAACTCTCAATGAAAGCACCAATGTCGGTGTCAAAACCGGCGGATCTCGGGTAGGGGGTCCCGAACTGTGCGTCTAGGCGGATGGTAACAGGAGACAAGGGACACGATGTTTTACCCAGGTTCGGGCCCTCTTGATGGAGGTAAAACCCTACGTCCTGCTTGATTAATATTGATGATGTGTGTTACAAGAGTAGATCTACCACGAGATCAAGGAGGCTAAACCCTAGAAGCTAGCCTATGGTATGATTGTTGTTCGTCCTACGGACTAAAGCCATCCGGTTTATATAGACACCGGAGAGGGTTAGGGTTACACAGAGTCGGTTACAATGGTAGGAGATCTACATATCCGTATCGCCAAGCTTGCCTTCCACGCCAAGGAAAGTCCCCTCCGGACACGGGACGAAGTCTTCAATCTTGTATCTTCATAGTCTTGGAGTCCGGCCGATGATGATAGTTCGGCTATCCGGACACCCCCTAGTCCGGGACTCCCTCAGCGTGCTCGGGGCCTGGACAAAGTTGCCAAATTCGCCGACCTGGACTCCAACACATTTGAGGTTCACTTTGGAAGCGAAGGAGACTGGAAGCATGCGATGGATAATGGGCCATGGCAGTATGATTTCAGCGTTCTGATCTTGAAGGAGTATGAAGGCAATACTAGGCCGTCGGAGATGGTCTTTGACAAGACTGATATTTGGGTATGTGTGGATGATTTACCACCAGGCAAGAGGACTGAATCATTTGGTAGAGCGCTCGGGAATTGGCTTGGCGAAATTGTTTGCGTAGATACTGATAAAGATGGACTAGCAAGGGGACAGTTTCTCAGAGTCCGGGCAAAAATTAATGTGTTTGAACCTTTGGTGAGAGGTTTCAACCTGAAAACTTCCAAAGATGACAAACTTGGCACTTGGTTTGATTTTTATTACGAGAAGGTGCCGCAATTTTGCTTTGAGTGCGGGAGGATAGTTCATGCTGATGGTGTTTGCATCCCGCCTCTAGACCTGAACTCACAATGGGGAGGATGGCTACGTGCATCTTCGGGTAGGCACGACGGAGCAAGAGGAGGATCAAATGGACCTGCGGGGAGCAGTAATAGCTGGGGAAGCAAGCGCACGGGCGACAGCGACCCTAGGCATCAGACAAACACATGCTATAATGGGGCTCCCATAAAATGCAACCTTCAGGACAATTTTGCCAAGTCAGAGGGCACACGCACTGGCGATGCTAGAAAGGAGGATAGAGGTGAAGTCACAAGTCCATTGAAGGAGAAAGGCAGGTCTAACAGGAGAGACGGGCACGATCTTCAACATGATTTAGAGCAGAAGCAAGAATGGGAGCTTAGGAACAAATTACATGAGCAGCAATGGTATGCTAGTGGATCCCGTGACAGACAGGAGGGATGGAAAAGGCACGTAGGGTGGTCATAACATGAGTTCTAATAGAGGTGACGGGAAGTGGGGTGAGGAGGAGTCTGGCAGGGAGCGATATGGTGACAGAGAAGGAAGGAAGAGAGGTCATTTTGTCAGAAAGCCTAGGCAGGCATATAGACCGGTTTCCCATGGTGACCGTTACTCTAGTCTCAAGAATGAAGGGTGAAAGAGAGGGCCTAGGCAGTATTGGGTGGCAAAGAATGATCCGGATAAGCATATGCCAAATGAAGTGTTCGTGCGAGACATAAGGAGGAAGACATCCACGGTTTTTGATCGCATCTCTGATAACAATGTTTCATCGGCGAACCCCGACGCGGGGGAGGGGGGGGGGGCGCCGGCGCCATGAATTTCATGGCCTGGAACTATCGAGGATTGGGGTTGGACTCGACAGTTGGCGAACTAAGGGACCTGATACAGTCACACAACCCAGCGGTGGTTTTTCTTTCGGAAACGAAGAAGAAGGCGAGAGCAATGGAGGAACTAAAGTGGAGTTTGAAGGAAATATGCCCTAGAGGCAGTAATAAAGTTATTATTTATTTCCTTATTTCATGATAAATGTTTATTATTCCTGCTAGAATTGTATTAACTGGAAACTTAGTACATGTGTGAATGCATAGACAAACATAGTGTCACTAGTATGCCTCTACTTGACTAGCTCGTTAATCAAATATGGTTAAGTTTCCTAACCATAGACATGAGTTGTCATTTGATTAACGAGATCACATCATTAGGAGAATGATGTGATTGACTTGACCCATTCTGTTAGCTTAGCACATGATCGTTTAGTCTGTTGCTATTGCTTTCTTCATGACTTATACATGTTCCTATGACTATGAAATTATGCAACTCCCGTTTATTAGAGGAACACTTTGTGTGCTACCAAACGTCACAACGTAACTGGGTGATTATAAAGGTGCTCTACAGGTGTCTCCGAAGGTACTTGTTGAGTTGGTGTATTTCGAGATTAGGATTTGTCACTCCGATTGTCGGAGAGGTATCTCTGGGCCCTCTCGGTAATGCACATCACTGAAGCCTTGCAAGCAATGTGACTAATGAGTTATTTGCGAGATGATGCATTACGGAACGAGTAAAGAGACTTGCCGGTAACGAGATTGAGCTAGTTATTGAGATACCGACGATCGAATCTCGGGCAAGTAACATACCGATGACAAAGGGAACAACGTATGTATTTATGCGGTTTGACCGATAAAGATCTTCGTAGAATATGTGGGAGCCAATATGAGCTTCCAGGTTCCGCTATTGATTATTGACCGGAGACGTGTCTCGGTCATGTCTACATAGTTCTCGAACCCGTAGGGTCCCCATGCTTAACGTTCGGTGACGATTTATATTATGAGTTATGTGTTTTGATGTACCGAAGGTAGTTCGGAGTCCCGGATGAGATCGGGGACATGACGAGGAGTCTCGAAATGGTCGAGACGTAAAGATCGATATATTGGATGAATATATTCAGTCATCGGAAAGGTTCCGAGTGATTTGAGTATTTTTCGGAGTACCGGGGAGATACGGGAATACGGGAAAGAAGTATTGGGCCTCATGGGCCAAGTGGTGGAAGAGAGGAGGCAGGGCAAGGCAGGGCGCGCGGCCCCCCTAGCCCAAACCGAATTGGACTAGGGGGTCGAGCCCCCTTTCCTTTCTCTCCTCCCTCTCCTTCCTTCTTCCCTCCTTCCCTTTGGTGGACTCCTACTAGGACTTGGAGTCCTAGTAGGAATCCACACTTGGCGCGCCCATAGGGGCTGGCCGGCCTCCCATCCTCTCCTCCTTTATATACTGAGGCAAGGGGCACCCCATGAACACACAAGTTGATCTGTTGATCTCTCCCAGCCGTGTGCGGTGCCCCCCTCCACCATATTTCACCTTGGTCATATCGTAGCGGTGCTTAGGCGAAGCCCTGCGTCGGTAGCAACATCATCACCGTCATCACGCTGTCGTGCTGACGGAACTCTCCCGTGAAGCTCCGCTGGATCGGTGTTTGCGGGACGTCATCGAGCTGAACGTGTGCTGAACTCGGAGGTGCCGTACGTTCGGTACTTGGATCGGTCGGATCGTGAAGACGTATGACTACATCAACCGCATTGTGCTAACGCTTCCGCTTTCGGTCAATGAGGGTACGTGGACTCACTCTCCCCACTCATTGCTATGCATCACCATGATCTTTTGTGTGCGTAGGAAATTTTTTAGAAATCACTACGTTCCCCAACAGTGGCATCCGAGCCAGGTTTATGCGTAGATGTTATATGCACGAGTAGAACACAAGTGAGTTGTGGGCGATACAAGTCATACTGCTTACCAGCATGTCATACTTTGGTTCAGCGGTATTGTTGGATGAAGCGGCCCGGACCGACATTACGTGTACGCTTACGCGAGACTGGTTCTACCGACGTGCTTTGCACACAGGTGGCTGGCGGGTGTCAGTTTCTCCAACTTTAGTTGAACCGAGTGTGGCTATGCCCGGTCCTTGTGAAGGTTAAAACAACACTAACTTGACAAAATATCGTTGTGGTTTTGATGCGTAGGTAAGAACGGTTCTTGCTCAGCCCGTAGCAGCCACGTAAAACTTGCAACAACAAAGTAGAGGACGTCTAACTTGTTTTTGCAGGGCATGTTGTGATGTGATATGGTCAAGACGTGATGAGATATAAATTGTTGTATGGGATGATCATGTTTTGTTGAAGTTATCGGCAACTGGCAGTAGCCTTATGGTAGTCTCTTTATTGAATAAGATGCAAGCGCCAAATAATTGCTTTACTTTATCGCTATGCGATAGCAACAGTTGCAAGAGCAATAGTTTGTGAGACGACCATGTGACGACACGTTGATAGAGATCAAGATGATGGAGATCATGGTGTCATACCGGTGACGAAAGAGATCATGACGGTACTTTGGAGATGGAGATCAAAGGCACAAGATGATCATGGCCATATCATGTCACATATTTTGATTGCATATGATGTTTATCTTTTATACATCTTATTCTGATTTGATTGACAGTAGCATTATAAGATGATCTCTCACTAAATATCAAGGTATAAGTGTTCTTCCTGAGTATGCACCATTGTGAAAGTTCTTCGTGCCGAGACACCACGTGATGATCGGGTGTGATAAGCTCTACGTTCAAATACAACGGGTGTAAGACAGTTTTACACACGCAGAATACTCATGTTAAACTTGACGAGCCTAGCATATGCAGATATGGCCTCGGAACACTGGAGGCCGAAAGGTCGAGCGTGAATCATATAGTAGATATGATCAACATAATGATGTTCACCATTGAAAACTACTCCATCTCAAGTGATGATCGGACATGGTTTAGTTGATTTGGATCACGTGATCACTTAGATGATTAGAGGGATGTCTATCTAAGTGGGAGTTCTTAAGTAATATAATTAATTGAACTTTAATTTATCATGAACTTAGTCCCGATAGTATTTTGCAAATTATGTTGTAGATCAATAACTCATGTTGTTGCTTCCCTATGTTTATTTTTGATATGTTCCTAGAGAAAAATTATGTTGAAAGATGTTAGTAGCAATGATGCGGATTGGATCCGTGATCTAAGGATTATCCTCATTGCTGCACAGAAGAATTATGTCCTTGATGCACCGCTAGGTGACAGACCTATTGTAGGAGTAGATGCAGACGTTATGAATGTTTGACAAAGCTCGGTATGATGACTACTTGATAGTTTAGTGCAACATGCTTTACGGCTTAGAACCGGGACTTCAAAAATGTTTTGAACGCCACAGAGCATATAAGATGTCCCAAGAGTTGAAATTGGTATTTCATAATCATTCTTGTGTCGAAAGGTATGACACCTTTGACAAGTACTTTGCCTACAAGATGGAGGAGAATAGCTCAGCTAGTGAGCATGTGCTCAGAATGTCTGAGTACTATAATCACTTGAATCAAGTGGGAGTTAATCTTCCATGTAAGATAGTGATTAACAGAGTTCTATAGTCACTATCACCAAGTTACTAGAACTTCGTGATGAACTATAATATGCAAGGGATAACAGAAATGATTCCCAAGCTCTTCGTGATATTGAAATCGACAAAGGTAGAAATCAAGAAAGAGCATCAAGTGTTGATGATTGACAAGACCACTAGTTTCAAGAAAAGGGCAAAGGGAAAGAAAGGGAACTTCAAGCAGAATGACAAGCAAGTTGTCACTCACGTGAAGGAGCCCAAAGCTGGACCAAAGCCTGAAACTGAGTGATTCTACTACAAAGGAAATGGTCACTAGAAGCGGAAATGCCCTGAATATTTGGTGGATAAGAAGGATGGCAAAGTGAACAAGGGTATATTTGATATACAGGTTATTGATGTGTACCTTACTAGTGTTTATAGTACCCCTGGGTATTTGATACTTGTTCGGTTGCTAAAAATTAGTAACTCGAAACAGGAGTTATAGAATAAACAGAGTTGTTGAGGGTGAAGTGACGGTGTGTGTTGGAAGTGGTTCCAAGATTGATATGATCATCATCGCACACTCCCTATACTTTCGGGGTTAGTGTTAAACCTAAATAAATGTTATTTGGCGTTTGCGTTGAGCATGAATATGATTTGATCATGTTTATTGCAATACAGTTATTCATCTAAAGTCAAAGAATAATTTTTGTTCTATTTACATGAATAACCTTCGATGGTCATGCACCCAATGAAAATAGTTTGTTGGATCTCGATCGTAGTGATACACATATTCATAATATTGATGCCAAAAGATGCAAAGTTGATAATGATAGTGCAAATTATTTGTGGCACTGGCGTTTGGGTCATATCGGTGCAAAGCGCATGAAGAAACTCCATAAAGATGGATTTTTGGAATCACTCGGTTATGAATCATTTGATGCTTGCAAACCGTGCCTTTTAGGCAAGATAACTAAAACTCCGTTCTCCAGAACAATGGAACGAGCTACTGACTTGTTGGAAATAATACATACCGATGTATGCGGTCCAATGAGTGTTGATGCTCATGGCGGGTATCATTATTTTCTGACCTTCACAGATGATTTGAGCAGATATGGGTATATCTACTCAATGAAACACAAGTTTGAAACATTTGAATAGTTCAAAGAATTTCAGAGTGAAGTGGAGAATCATCGTAGCAAGAAACTAAAGTTTCTACAAACTGATCGTGGAGGAGAATATTTGAGTTATGAGTTTGGCCATCATTTAAAATAATGTGGAATAGTTTCACAGCTCACGCCACATGGAACACCACAGCATAATGGTGTGCCCGAACATCGTAACCGCACTTTATTGGATATGGTGTGATCTATGATGTCTCTTATCGGTTTACCACTATCGTTTTGGGGTTATGCATTAGAGACAGCTGCATTCACGTTAAATAGGGCACCATCTAAATCCGTTGAGACGACACCGTATGAACTATGGTTTAGCAATAAACCTAAGCTGTCGTTTCTTAAAGTTTGGAGTTGCGATGCTTATGTGAAAATGTTTCAACCTAATAAGCTCGAACCCAAATCGGAGAAGTGCGTCTTCATAGAATACCCAAAGGAAACTGTTGGGTACACCTTCTATCACAGATCCAAAGGCAAGATATTCGTTGCTAAGATGGATCCTTTCTAGAGAAGGAGTTTCTCTCGAAAGAAGTGTGTAACATCCCAAATTTCCAATTTGGAATGTTATACACTAGATCATCAATGCATATCATTTTTTTGTTTGCTTTTGGTTCGATCCTAGAAATTCTATGCAACTCAAGGACCCTCACAGAGAGTTGGGGATTTCGTTATTTTCATATTTGAGTTTTCTCAAATTTTGAAAATAGGATCATTTGATTTGATTTATTTTATCTTCAATTATTTCAATTATAAATATATGAGAGAGGGAATAAAATGAATTTCCCAAAATAAAGAAATATTTAGGATTTAATAAAAAAATCAAACAAGTTTTATTCTGGAGTTTTTTGCTATTTTATTTGAATTTAGGAAAAATTGCACGTTTTCAAAACTGCATTTTAGGGCCAAGAAAATGTTCATCTTGTTCTAAATATTTTATTTAGACGGTGAAAATTTGTTTTGGCATTTTTATATTTTTATTTATTTTTCTAGAATTTATTTTCTGTTCGGCGGAATTATTTAAAAAAAACGCGCCCGCACCCGACTGGGCCGAGGGCCCAGCCAGGCCGGCCTGCTCGTGCCGCCGCCTCCCCTCGCGCGCACCACCGTGCGCGGCACGGATGCTGAGGAGAGTCCGAGACGGACTCCTTCCCGGGCGCCACCTCGCCCAAGCAAGCCCTCCCCTTATATACCGCCGCCGCCCCCCCTCTCACCCCGTCCCAAGCCGCCGTCGCCGCCGCCAGCCACCGCCGCCCCGCCGCCGACGCCTGATACGTCTCCAACATATCTATAATTTATGAAGCATTCATGCTATATTACTATCTGTTTTGAATGATTATGGGCTTTATTATACACTTTTATATTACTTTTGGGACTAACCTATTAACCGGAGGCTCAGCCCATATTGTTGTTTTATAGCCTGTTTCAGTATTTCAAAGAAAAGGAATATCAAACGGAGTCCAAATGGAATGAAACCTTCGGCAGCGTGCTTTTTTGGAAGAATATGATCCTGGAGACTTGGAGTCCACGTCAGAAGATCCTCGAGGAGGCCACGAGATAGGAGGTTGCGCCCCCCTTACAAGGTGGTGGCCCCCTGTCTCGTGGGCCCCTCGAGCACCCCCCGACCGACTTCTTTTGCCTATATAGTCCAACGTACCCTAAAAACATCCACGGAGAAGATAGATCGGGAGTTTCGCCGCCGCAAGCCTCTGTAGCCACCAAAAACCTCTCGGGAGCCCGTTCCGGCACCCTGCCGGAGGGGGAACCCATCACCGGTGGTCATCTTCATTATCCCGGCGCTCTCCATGACAAGGAGGGAGTAGTTCACCCTCGGGGCTGAGGGTATGTACCAGTAGCTATGTGTTTGATCTCTCTCTCTCTCGTGTTCCCTCTATGGCACGATCTTGATGTATCCCGAGCTTTGCTATTGTAGTTAGATCTTATGATGTTTCTCCCCCTCTACTCTCGTGTGAGGAATTGAGTTTCCCCTCTTGAAGTTATCTTATCAGATTGAGTCTTTTATAAGAACACTTGATGTATGTCTTGACGTGTTTATCTGTGGTGACAATGGGATATCATGTGCCTCTTGATGTATGTTTTGGTGACCAACTTGCGGGTTCCGCCCATGAACCTATGCATAGGGATTGGCACACATTCTTGACTCTCCGCTAGAAACTTTGGGGCACTGTTTGAAGTACTTTTATGTTGGTTGGATGAATCTGAGATTGTGTGATGCATATCATATAATCATGCCCACGGATACTTGAGGTGACAATGGAGTATCTAGGTGACATTAGGGTTTTGGTTGATTTGTGTCTTAAGGTGTTATTCTAGTACGAACTCTTTTATAGATCGATCCGAAAGAATAACTTTGAGGTGGTTTTGTACCCTACCATAATCTCTACGTTTGTTCTCTGCTATTAGTGGCTTTGGAGTGACTCTTTGTTGCATGTTGAAGGCTTGTCATATGATCTATCTATGTTATTATTGTTGAGAGAACTTGCACTAGTGAAAGTATGAACCCTAGGCCTTGTTTCCTATCATTGCAATACCGTTTACGCTCACTTTTATCGCTCGTTACCTTGCTGTTTTTATTATTTCAGATTACAAATACCTTTATCTACCATCCATTTTGCACTTGTATCATCATCTCTTCGCCGAACTAGTGCACCTATACAATTTACCACTGTATTGGGTGTGTTGGGGACACAAGAGACTCTTTGTTATTTGGCTGAAGGGTTTTTTTAGAGAGACCATCTTCATCCTATGCCTCCTACGGATTGATAAACCTTAGGTCATCCACTTGAGGGAAATTTGCTACTGTCCTACAAACCTGTGCACTTGCAGGCCCAACAACGTCTACAAGAAGAAGGTTGTGTAGTAGACACCAACGCCCCACCCTGCCAGAGCCCCGCCGCCCCCTCGCCGGAGTGCCTCGCCAGAGGTACCGCCGCCGCCCGCCGCCGGACTATTTTTTTTTAAGAAAACCACTTCGGTTTTTTTAGAAAACCTAGTTTTGTTTTTTTAGATCGGTTTTTTAGGGTTATTTTATTTAACGAGCGCTCGCCCGTTCATTCGTTTTAACGAACATTTTTCTCCGTTTAGTCTCAGTTAACAAACGTCCGTTCATTATTCCGTTCGTCAATTTTTCTTTTTCTCGGATTATTCCGCGATTATTTCTGATCACGATTTCAGATCCGATTTTCGTTTTAGTTTTTCTCTTTGCTCGTTTATCGGAATCAGGAGATTCAAGCATCTAGAGTTTCATCTTGAAACCCTCTTTCTAGTTAATCTACTCAAACAAGATTTTGCTTCTGTAAAATTTTACCTAGGTCCAGATCAGTAAACGAAGCTCTTTTCTTTCGCCGTTTGACTTTCGTTGTTTCATTTGATTTGATTCTTTTTGCAAACCAGAGTTCTTAAGTTGAACTTTCTGGTTATTTCTCTTATTCGAGTTTTACCTATGCATTAGATGAGTACTTATTATTTGTTTGTTTGTTTGCGATAGAGTACCCGAAGTGCGCCGCTTGCTACTTCGAATCCCTAGGTTCTGCGGATCATCAGCAAGGCAAGTAACACTTTAATCATACCTCTTTACTACCCAGTTTTATTGCATTAGATCAATCCTCAAACAATGCATGGTTAGGATCTAATTAAATTGTGGGTTTTGGGAAGTAGATGACGTAGTACCTATTACCTGTTTTATTATGAAACCCTTGGGAGTTACTTCTACGTTTGCTTATTATGCTATGATATGCTAGTAGACGTGGATTGGGTGAGTGTATCCATGACAGATGCGAGATTGTTAATTTAATGGTTTATTTAAGGTGGCAACTTTAATACACATCTGGGTGGATTGAAGTACCTGGGTATTCTAGGATTGCCTATTTTTCTTTATGGACCGCCACCCAGGCTCAAAGGGATCATGAGATTATTCATGCTAGAAACTTTCGTGTGTAGCTACAAGCTACTATGGGCTCTAGCATAGTTGACTAAGTTGTGCGAACTCTTACAGTGGTAGACTAGCAGATGTAGGGTATGTAGGTTGGTACGGTCTACCCGATCATAAGGTGCAAGCGCTTCTGAAAGACTATGTCTCAGTCATCCGTTTCTCAACCACCATCTAGTGCGAGAAATGTAACAGAGGACATCAGGTCTTATGGGGAAAAGTGCGCAAACCTCTGCAGAGTGTATAAACTAATCATGGTTAGCCGTGTCCCTGTTATGGACGTTTTGAGTATCCAGTATCTAGATTATCATGTGACTCTCATCATGTTACTTTTAATTACTGTTGTTGGGTTTTAATAATGATGCTTAATTGGGATTGAGAATGCTGTCAACCATTCTCAATGTTTAACAACCACCATGATAGTTAAATAAAATTTATTCCTTTGTCATAGGGAAAAAATGGCTTTATGCAAAACTGTAACCATAGAGCTTCTCACCAGCCATATATGCATGTAGTATAGCTTTATTCTTCCATTACTCTCTATGTATTACATTGCCAGCATATTCAATGTGCTAACCCGTTTCGGGCTGCAACGTTCATGTTGCAGACTTTTCAGACGACGAGTAAGATGCCTTAGGATCGTGGTCCTATACTCAGTGATGCCGTTGGAGTTGATGGACTTACTTATCTTCTCCGCTGTTATCGTTGTTAGATGGCCTGAAGCCATATTTATTGTAATAAGTTCTCCTTTGGAGACATTCGATGTAATAAGTGTGTGATTGCTACTCTGTTATAAATCCTTCACGTACTGTGCATGTCAGCATTACTGATCCAGGGATGACACTAATGCACAGAGATCAGACTGTTTGAGGTCTGGTCGCTACAAGATGGTATAAGAGCACACGCTGACTGTAGAACACGACCACTAAGCTAAAGCCCTAGATCACTACTCACTCTTCTCATTTCTGACTCCTCATCTTTTCTACTCTTTTAGGATGGTGGATGCAAGGAACAAGTTCATGCAACCGGATGAAGATACACCCTTTGGTCGTCACTTGAAGGAAGTCACTAAGTACATGAACATCGGAGTACCAAGTTTCACCGGGACCTACAACGCCACTTTACCTGAAGAGGAGCGCTGGATGATTCAAGTTCAAGTCCCAGGACGGACGTTCATGCCCGTCACTGAGCCCATAGAGTTTTCCTTTGATGCACCAACCTAGAGTCTAGGCAAGAGCATGGCTGCCCACATCACAATGGGACATATGGGAGAAGTTTACCACAAGGATCTTAAGGATACTATCTACCAAATTTGTGGGCGCCGAGATGAGCAATGGGAGATGATCAGCACCAGGAAGGACAGATCAATTGCAGCTTTCATCCAGGAGTTAAACCAGCACATTCGACGCCAGGAGAACCAGATGTGCGCAGGCATGATAGACCTGAAGAAGGCCATGACCAAAATCACAGAACTGGAGGAAGAACTCAAGTCTGCACGTGATGGATATGAGGAAGAAATTGCGACACTCGTGGAGAAAAGCGATGATCTAAAGAAGAAGCTAAAAGTATTCATGGGATTTCCCGCGACTGGAAGAGAAGACGAAGATTGCACCTGTCCAGAGAACTACATCATCATCGACGACACCGACTCGGACCCAGACGATAGCGATAATGACTATGTTGATGAAGCTGGAGCAGATATCATGGGGTCTTCATCGGAGCAGTTTTTCTAGTCGACCACCATAACAGTAGTAGTATTCCCCCATGTATCTAGTATAGTCCGAGCACTTTTGTAACGATAGTTAGACCGTTGTATGCCCTTGTTTGATTGAATGAAGTGATTTTGTTTGCATTCGTATCATGTGCATTTGGGTAGTGTTCCCCCCCTAGACCTCATTCTATTCTATGCTCTCATCTTTTCTAAACCCTCAGATGCCTCCGAGACATGACAATGGATTTGCTTTCCCACCGGATCTCACTCAGTTGATCTAGTAGCAGAATGCCTTGATGCAGTTGCTAGTCCAGAATCAGAATCAGGGGAATAACAACAACAACAACCCACCACCGCCACCACCTGTCAATCACTTAACCTGTTTTCTTAGGCTGAATCTGCCGGTGTTCTCCAGTAGCATTGAGCCGATTGTTGCAGATGATTGGCTCCGCAAGACAGCAAGGGAGTTGACCACTGCAGGATGCACAGATGCGGAGAGGGTGCATTTTGCCACACATCAGCTTGAAGGACCTGCACCATCATGGTGGGAGAATTTCACAGCCACCTATCCTATTGACACTGTCACATGGGATCAGTTTCAGCAGGCTTTCCGTACTGCCCATGTTTCAGCAGGAGCTATGGCCATGAAGAAGCGTGAGTTTCGCAACTTGCGCCAAGGAGGACGGACAGTTGGTCAGTATGTGGATGACTTTAGTAAGCTAGCATGTTATGCCCCAGATGACATTGCTACTGATGCAGCTAAGCAGGAGAAGTTTCTGAAAGGACTGAATGATAAGCTGAGCATGCAGTTGATGGTAACAACTTTCAATAACTACCAGGAGTTGGTAGACCGTGCTCTTATGATTGAAGGGAAGCAGCAGCAGATTGAAAACTGCAAAAGGAATTATGGGCAAGGGAAGTACAATTCAGGAGCTCAGCAGAAGCCACGTTTTACCCCGAATTTGGGAGGACATTTTCAGCATACCCATGGAGGAGGTAGCTTGCATAATCATAATGGCCCCAAGAATGGGAATGGAGGAAACAACGGCCAGAACCGTACCAACCCATCAACCCCAGCTAAGAAATACCTGAGCCAAGTCACTTGCTTTAAGTGTCAGAAGACTGGACATTATGCCAATGAATGTCCTGAAGGCCAGAATGGAAATGGAAATGGAAGCTCTGGGAAGAAGCCGAACCCTTTCAACAGGGGACAGGTGAACCACGTTAACATGGAGGAGGTTGAAGCCCAGCCAGATGCAGTAATAGGTAAGTTTTTGGTTAAGTCATTTACTGCACTCGTTCTTTTTGATACTGGTGCATCGCATTCATACATATCAAGGGGATTTGTGGATAAGTATAAACTACCAACCCAAGCCGTTAGGTCACCCATGTTAGTAACCTCGCCTGGAGAAGAGTATATGGCAAGTCTATGGTGTGATTGGTTACCATTAAGGATTGGTAACTATGTGTTTCCCTCGGACCTAATAGTATTGGAATCGCAAGGACTGGATGTGATATTAGGCATGGATTGGTTATCGAAGTATGAAGGGAACATTGAATGCGCTAGTAAGTCGATTCTGCTTACCACGCCAGAAGGAAGAAGGATCAAGTATGTATCACGGCATGAGCCGAAGAGGACTCAAGTAAATTCCTTAACAGGAGTTGTACAGGAGGAAGTACCACTGGTGAAGGATTTTCCTGACGTGTTTCCAGAGGAGTTGCCAGGCATGCCATCGGATAGAGACATTGAGTTTTTGATTGAGCTTTTGCCAGGCACAGGGCCAATATCTAAGAGACCGTACAAGATGCCTGCAAAA
The DNA here is from genome assembly GCF_018294505.1 of Triticum aestivum. Classification (NCBI taxonomy): domain Eukaryota; kingdom Viridiplantae; phylum Streptophyta; class Magnoliopsida; order Poales; family Poaceae; genus Triticum; species Triticum aestivum. The sequence continues at coordinate 705,323,547 of NC_057801.1, forward strand.
GATTTGGAGGAGATTAAGAAGTAGATTAAGGAGTTACTGGATAAAGGCTACATTCGCCCAAGTTCTTCGCCTTGGGGATCGCCAGTACTTCTAGTGGAGAAGAAGGACGGATCATTAAGGATGGTTGTTGATTATCAAGGATTGAATGCAGTAACAATCAAGAACAAGTACCCACTACCGATGATCAATGATCTATGTGACCGACTGCAAGGAGCTAAGGTATTTTCCAAGATCGATCTACGATCAGGATACTACCAGTTGAAGATTCAAGAGCAGGATATACCTAAGACGGCTTTTACCACAAGGTACGGGCTGTACGAGTATACCGTTATGTCATTTGGTCTAACTAACGCACCTGCCTATTTCATAAACATGATGAACAAGGTATTTATGGAGTTTCTAGATAAGTTCGTCGTGGTGTTCATTGATGATATTTTGGTCTACTCTAAGAACAAAGAGGAGCATAAGGAGCATTTGCGTTTGGTACTTGAGAAGCTCAGAGAACACCAATTATACGCCAAGTTCAGCAAATGTGAGTTTTGGTTGAAGGAAGTTGGATTCCTCGGACATGTGATATCCGGAGAAGGAATAGCAGTAGATCCCACCAAGGTTGTCACTGTGACAAATTGGGTAGCACCAACGACAATTGGAGAGATCCGGAGTTTTTTTTGGACTGGCAGGATACTACCGGAGATTCATTGAGAATTTCTCGAAGGTTGCGAAGCCTATGACGGAGTTGTTGAACAAAGATACCAAGTTCAATTGGACTGAGGAATGTGAGGCCAGTTTTCAGGAGTTGAAGAAATGTTTGGTTACCTCTCCAGTGTTGATTCTGCCAGATCAGAGCAAGGATTACGAGGTGTATTGCGACGCTTCACGTCGAGGACTTGGAGCAGTGCTTATGCAAGAGGGAAGAGTTGTTTCGTATGCTTCACGACAACTGAAACCTCCTGAGTTGAATTATGCCACCCATGATTTGGAGTTAGCAGCCGTAGTGCATGCGTTGAAGAATTGGAGACATTTTCTCATCGGAAACCATTGTGAAGTGTACACGGATCACAAGAGTTTGAAGTACATTTTCACGCAGAAGGAGTCGAATCTCAGGCAAAGGAGATGGTTGGATCTCATCAAGGATTTTGATATGAGATTACATTATCATCTCGGAAAGGCTAACATAGTAGCTGATGCGTTGAGCCGTAAGAGTCATGTCAACACACTAATGACCGAAGAGTTACCAAAGGAGTCAGCCAAGGATCTTCGTGAGCTATGTTTGGAGATAGTTCTGAAAGGCTATGTAGCAGCATTGGATATTCAGTCTACCTTGATGGATAAGATCAGAGAAGCTCAGAAGACTGACAAGGAGATTGCCTCTATAAAGGATAAGATGAACAAAGGAAAAGCTAAAGGATTTCGTGAGGATGAGCACAATACCCTATGGTTTGAAGGCCGTGTTTATGTGCCAAATGACCCAGAGATCCGGAAGTGTATTTTACAAGAGGCCCATGATTCACCATATTCGATTCACCCAGGTAATACCAAGATGTATTTGGATTTGAAGGATACTTTCTGGTGGACCGGAATGAAGAAGGATATTGCGGAGTATGTAGCAGTTGTGATATATGTCAAAGAGTAAAGGCAGAGCATCAGAAGCCAGCAAGATTGTTACAGCCATTGCCAATACCCGAATGGAAGTGGGATAAGTTAGGCATGGATTTTATCACGGGATTGCCCAGGACTCGTTCAGGCTATGACTCGATTTGGGTTGTAGTTGATCATTTGACGAAGGTAGCTCATTTCATCCCAGTGAAGACCACTTACACCAGTGTTAAGTTGGCAAAGATATAAATGAACCGGATCGTATGTCTGCATGGAGTTCCGAGGAGCATTGTATCGGATAGAGGAACCCAGTTTACCTCAAAGTTCTAGAATCGGTTGCACGAAACTTTGGGTACCAGGCTAGAGTTCTGTACCGCCTTTCATCCGCAGACAGATGGACAGACCGAGAGAGTCAATCAGATTTTGGAGGATATGTTGAGAGCTTGTGTGCTAGATTATGGATCTAGTTGGGATGAAAATTTGCTATATGCAGAGTTCTCTTACAACAACAGTTATCATCCAGTTTAAAGATGGCCCCTTTCGAAGCCTTGTACGGAAGGAGGTGCAGGACCCCGTTATCGTGGGATGAAGTCAGAGACCGCCAGTTGTTTGGACCAGATTTGATTAAGGAGTCTGAATAGAAGGTGAAATTGATTCGCGGTAGACTCAAGGTAGCCCAGTCCAGGCAGAAGAGCTATGCAGATTCTAAATGCAAGGAGACAGTTTACGAAGTCGGAGACAGAGTTTATCTTCGAGTATCTCCACTTCGAGGAGTTAAGCGCTTTGGAGTTAAGGGAAAGTTAGCGCCATGTTTTGTGGGACCATACAAAGTTTTGGAACGTATGGGAGAAGTTGCCTACAAGTTGGAGTTGCCCGAAGGATTGTCAGGAGTTCACGATGTGTTCCATGTTTCCCAGTTGAAGAAGTGCCACGCGGAGATGGCTGATATACCACTGAGAGATACAGTACCCGTGGGTGCAATTCAGTTGGACAGAGATTTGACCTATGAGGAGAAACCAGTTAAGATTCTTGAGTATGCCAACCGAGTCACCCGAAGCAAAGTTATCAAGTTTTGCAAGGTTCAGTGGATCCACCACACCGAGGATGAAGCCACCTGGGAGCGAGAGGAAGATCTGTTGAAGGACCACCCTCACCTATTTTCTAGCCAACCCGAATCTCGAGGGCGAGATTCATCTTAAGGGGGGTAGGTTTGTAACATCCCAAATTTCCAATTTGGAATGTTATACACTAGATCATCAATGCATATCATATTTTTGTCTGCTTTTGGTTCGATCCTAGAAATTCTACGCAACTCAAGGACCCTCGGAGAGAGTTGGGGATTTCGTTATTTTCATATTTGAGTTTTCTCAATTTTTGAAATAGGATCATTTGATTTTATTTATTTTATCTTCAATTATTTCAATTATAAATATATGAGAGAGGGAATAAAATGAATTTCCCAAAATAAAGAAATATTGAGGATTTAATAAAAAAATCAAAGAAGTTTTATTCTGGAGTTTTTTACTATTTTATTTGAATTTAGGAAAATTGCATGTTTTCAAAACTGCATTTTACGGCCAAGAAAATGTTCATCTCGTTCTAAATATTTTATTTAGATGGTGAAAATTTGTTTTGGCATTTTTAGATTTTTATTTATTTTTCTACAATTTATTTTCTGTTTGGAGGAGTTATTTAAAAAAACGCGACCGCACCCGACTGGGCGGAGGCCCCAGCCAGGCCGGCCTGCTCACGCCGCTACCTCCCCTCGCACGCGCCGCCGTGCGTGGCACGGACGCCGAGGAGAGTCCAACCGGACTCCTCCCCAGGCACCCCCTCGCCCAAGCAAGCCGCACCCCCCTTATATACCGTTGCTGCCCCCCCACCCTCCTCTCACCCCGTCCCAAGCCGTCGCCGCCGCCGCTAGCCACTGCCGCCCCGCCGCTGGGAACACCACCGCGGCCGCCGCTCCACCCCGTCGGAGCCCCGTCGCCCCCTCGCCGGAGTGCCTCGCCAGAGGTACCGCCGCCGGACCGGTTTTTTTAGGAATCCACTTCGGGTTTTTTTAGAAAACCTAGTTTCATTTTTTAGATCGGTTTATTTTTTTAGGGTTATTTTACTTAACGAGCGTTCGCCCGTTCGTTAGTTTTAACGAATGTTTTTCGCCGTTTAGTCTCAGTTAACGAACATCCGTTTGTTATTCCGTTCGTCAGTTTTTCTTTTTCTCTGATTATTACACGATTATTTCTGATCGCGATTTCAGATCTGATTTTCGTTTTAGTATTTCTCTTCGCTCATTTATCGGAATCAGGCGATTCAAGCGCCTAGAGTTTCGTCTCGGAACCCTCTTTCCGATTAATCTACTGAAACAACATTTTGCTTCTGTAAAATTTGACCTAGGTCCAGATTTGTAAACGAAGCTCTTTTCTTTCGCCGTTTGACGTTCGTTGTTTCGTTTGATTTGATTCTTTTTGCAAACCGGAGTTCTTAAGTTGAAGTTTCTGGTTATTTCTCTTATTCGAGTTTTACCTGTACACTAGATGAGTACTTATTGTTTGTTTGTTTGTTTGTTTGCGATAGAGTACCTGGAGTGTGCCGCTTGCTAGTTCGAATCCCTAGGTTCCACGGATCATCAGCAAGGCAAGTAACACTTTGATCATACCTCTTTACTACCTAGTTTTATTGCATTAGATCAATCCTTAAACAATGCATGGTTAGGATCTAATTAAATTGTGGGTTTTAGGAAGTAGATGAGGTAGTACCTATTACCTGTTTTATTATCAAACCCTTGGGAGTTATTTCTACGTTTGCTTATTATGCTATGCTATGCTAGTAGATGTGGATTGGGTGAGTGTATCCATGACAGATGCGAGATTGTTAATTTAATGGTTTATTTAAGGTGTCAACTTTAATACACATCTGGGTGGATTGAGGTACCTGGGTGTTCCAGGATTGCCTGTTTTTCTTTATGGACCGCCACCCAGGCTCAAAGGGATCATGAGATTATTCATGCTAGAAACTTCCGTGTGCAGCCACAAGCTTCTATGGGCTCTAGCATAGTTGACTAAGTCGTGCGAACTCTTACAGTGGTAGACCACCAGATGTAGGGGATGTAGGTTGGTATGGTCTACCCGATCGTAAGGTGCAAGCGCTTCTGAAAGACTATATCTCGGTCATCCGTTTCTCAAACACCCTGTAGTGCGAGAAATCTAACCGAGGAGATCGGGTCTTGTGGAGAAAAGTGCGCAAACCTCTGCAGAGTGTATAAACTAATCATGGTTAGCCGTGTCCCCGGTTATGGACGTTTTGAGTATCTAGTATCTGGATTATCATGTGAATCTCATCATGTTACTTTTAATTAATGTTGTTGGGTTTTAATAATGATGCTTAATTGGGATTGAGAATGCTGTCAACCATTCTCAATTTTTAACAACCACCATGATAGTTAAATAAAATTTATTCCTTTGTTGTAGGGAAAAATTGGCCTTATGCAAAACTATAACCATAGAGCTTCCCACCAGCCGTATATGCATGTAGTATAGCTTTATTCTTCCATTACTCTCTATGTGTTACATTGCCAGCATATTCCATGTGCTGACCCGTTTCGGGCTGCAACGTTCATGTTGCAGACTTTTCAGACGACGAGTAAGATGCCTTAGGATCGTGGTACTATACTCAGTGATGCCATTGGAGTTGATGGACTCACTTATCTTCCAAGCCTTTCGTTGTTATCGTTCTAAGATGGCCTTATGACATATTTATTGTAATAAGTTCTCCTTTGGAGACATTTGATGTAATAAGTGTGTGATTGCTACTCTGGTACAAATCCTTCAAGTACTGTGTGTGTCAGCATTACTGATCCAGGGATGACACTGATGCATAGAGATCAGACTGTTTGAGGTCTGGTCGCTACAAAGTGAGTGGGAGGAAAGTAGAACTTGATGAGGTAAGTGTACCTGCTCCCTTATTGGAATGTAGTTCATCACAGAAATCAGTTCATGTGATCCCTACACCAATTAGTGAGAAAGCTGATGATAATGATGATGAAACTTCAGATCAAGTTACTACCGAAACTTGTAGGTCAACCAGAGTAAGATCTGCACCAGAGTGGTATGGTAATCCTATTCTGGAGGTCATGTTACTTGACCATGAGGAACCTACAAACTATGAGGAAGCGATGATGAGCCTAGATTCCGCGAAATGGCTTGAGGCCATGAAATCTGAGATGGGATCCATGTATGAGAACAAAGTGTGGACTTTGGTTGACTTGCCCGATGATCGGCAAGCCATAAAAAATAAATGGATCTTCAAGAGGAAGACAGACACTGATAGTAGTGTTACTATCTACAAAGCTCGACTTGTCGCAATAGGTTTTTTCGACAAGTTCAAGGTGTTGAATACGATGAGAATTTCTCACTCGTATCGAAGCTTAAGTCTGTCCGAATCATGTAAGCAATTGCCACATTTTATGAAATCTGGCAAATGAATGTCAAAACTGCATTCCTTAATGGATTTATTACAGAAGAGTTGTATATGATGCAACCAGAAGGTTTTGTCAATCCTAAAGGTGTTAACAAAATGTGCAAGCTCCAGCGATCCATCTATGGACTGGTGCAAGCATCTCGGAGTTGGAATATACGCTTTGATGAGTTGATCAAACCATATAGTTTTATACAGACTTTTGGAGAAGCCTGTATTTACAAGAAAGTGAGTGAGAGCCCTGTAGCATTTCTAATACTATATGTAGATGACATATTGTTGATTGGAAATGATATAGAATTTCTGGATAGCATAAAAGGATACTTGAATAAGAGTTTTTGAAAGAAAGACCTCGGTGAAGCTGCTTACACATTGAGCATCAAGATCTATAGAGATAGATCAAGACGCCTAATAAGATTTTCAATGAGTACATACCTTGATAAGATTTTGAAGTAGTTCAAAATGGAACAGTCAAAAAAGAAGTTCTTGCTTGTGTTGCAAGGTGTGAAGTTGAGTAAGACTCAAAACCCGACCATGGCAGAAAATAAAAAGAGAATGAAAAGTCATTCCCTATGCCTCAGTCATAGGTTCTATAAAGTATGCTATGCTATGTACCAGACCTATTGTATACCTTGCTCTGAGTTTGGCAAGGGAGTACAATTTTGATCTAAGAGTAGATCACTAGCCAGCGGTCAAGAATATCCTTAGTGAGGACTAAGGAGATGTTTCTCGATTATGGAGGTGATAAAAGGGTTCGTCGTAAAGAGTTACATCAGTGCAAGCTTTTACACCGATCCAGATGACTCTAAGTCTCAATCTAGATACATATTGAAAGTGGGAGCAATTAGCTAGAGTAGCTCCGTGCAGAGCATTGTAGACATAGAATATTTGCAAAATACATACGACTCTGAATGTGACAGACCCGTTGACTAAACTTCTCTCACGAGCAAAACATGATCATACCTTAGTACTTCTTGGGTGTTAATCACATAGCGATGTGAACTAGATTATTGACTCTAGTAAACCCTTTGGGTGTTGGTCACATGACAATGTGAACTATGGATGTTAATCACATACAGATGTGAATATTAGTGTTAAATCACATGATGATGTGAACTAGATTATTGACCCTAGTGCAAGTGGGAGACTGAAGGAAATATGCCCTAGAGGCAATAATAAAGTTATTATTTATTTCCTTATTTCATGATAAATGTTTATTATTCATGCTAGAATTGTATTAACTGGAAACTTAGTACATGTGTAAATACATAGACAAACATAGTGTCACTAGTATGCCTCTACTTGACTAGCTCGTTAATCAAAGATGGTTAAGTTTCCTAACCATAGACATGAGTTGTCATTTGATTAATGGGATCACATCATTAGGAAAATGATGTGATTGACTTGACCCATTCCGTTAGCTTAGCACTTGATCGTTTAGTATGTTGTTATTGCTTTCTTCATGACTTATACATGTTCCTATGACTATGAGATTATGCAACTCCCGTTTACCGGAGGAACACTTTGTGTGCTACCAAACATGACAACGTAACTGGGTGATTATAAAGATGCTCTACAGGTGTCTCCGAAGGTACTTGTTGAGTTGGCGTATTTCGAGATTAGGATTTGTCACTCCGATTGTCGGAGAGGTATCTCTGGGCCCTCTCGGTAATGCACATCACTATAAGCCTTGCAAGCAATGTGACTAATGAGTTAGTTGCGGGATGATGCATTACAGAACGAGTAAAGAGACTTGTCGGTAACAAGATTGAGCTAGGTATTGAGATACCGATGATTGAATCTCGGGTAAGTAACATACCGATGACAAAGGAAACAACGTATGTAGTTATGCGGATTGACCGATAAAGATCTTCATAGAATATGTGGGAGCCAATATGAGCATCCAGGTTCTGCTATTGGTTATTGACCGGAGACGTGTCTCGGTCATGTCTACATAGTTCTCGAACCCGTAGGGTCCGCACGCTTAACGTTTGGTGACGATTTATATTATGAGTTATGTGTTTGATGTACCGAAGGTAGTTCGGAGTCCCGAATGAGATCGAGGATATGACGAGGAGTCTCAAAATGGTCGAGAAGTAAAGATCGATATATTGGACGACTATATTCGGACATCGGAAAGGTTCCGAATGATTCGGGTATTTTTCGGAGTACCGGGGAGATACGGGAATACGAGAAAGAAGTATTGGGCCTCATGGGCCAAGTGGTGGAAGAGAGGAGGCAGGGCAAGGCAGGGCGCGCGGCCCCCCTAGCCCAAACCGAATTGGACTAGGGGGCCGGCTAGGGATGTCAACCGGGTCCCGTTTAATCCCGTTTAAAGTTCACTTATGATATGATAGTTCAAAAAGGTTTTTTGCTTGTTTGAGGAAAATGAACTATGAAGCTAGCAAAAACTAACTAAACGGGATTGCGGACGCCATTTATTTGCCACTTACATCCCTAGGGCCGGCCCCTTTCCTTTCTCTCCTCCCTCTCCTTCCTTCTTCCCTCCTTCCCTTTGGTGGACTCCTACTAGGACTTGGAGTCCTAGTAGGACTCCACAGTTGGCGCGCCCATAGGGGCCGGCCGGCCTCCCCTCCTCTCCTCCTTTATATACTAAGGCAAGGGGCACCCCATGAACACACAAGTTGATTTGTTGATCTCTCCCAGCCGTGTGCGCTGCCCCCCTCCACCATATTCCACCTCGGTCATATCGTAGCGGTGCTTAGGCGAAGCCCTGCGTCGGTAGCAACATCATCACCGTCATCACGCCGTCGTGCTGACGGAACTCTCTCGTGAAGCTCTGCTGGATCAGAGTTTGCGGGACGTCATCGAGCTGAATGTGTGCTGAACTCGAAGGTGCCGTACGTTCGCTACTTGGATCGGTCGGATTGTGAAGACGTATGACTACATCAACCGCGTTGTGCTAACGCTTCCACTTTCGGTCTATGAGGGTACGTGGACTCACTCTCCCTGCTCGTTGCTATGCATCACCATGATCTTGCATGTGCGTAGGGAAATTTTAGAAATTACTACGTTCCCCAACAGAGTTTGGGATTTAGGAGTGGTGTGGCAGTAGAGTGTCAGGGTTTGAGTGGTGGACTTGCACTTTGGTGGAGAGAAAACGTGCAGGTCAAGGTGAGACCATGGAGCCAATATTTCATGGACACTGAGATGATGTGGGAGGTCAAGACCTATAGATTCACTGGTTTCTATGGGGAGCCCAAGATGGACTTACGTAAGAAGTCGTGGGATGCAATTCGTTTTCTGAGGGCACAAGATGATCTCCCATGGATTTGTGTTGGAGATTACAATGAGGCACTCTTCCAAACAGATCAACTAGGTGGTAACCCGCGGCCTTTTGCTCAAATGGAGGACTTTAGGGACTGCTTGGCCAACCGCGGACTTGCGGACCTGGGCTTCTCGGGATATCCATACACATGGGATAATAAGCGTGATGGAGCAGAGAACATCAAGGTCAGACTTGATTGGGCAGCATGCACGAATAACTTTCTGAACCTATTCCCCGAGACTCATGTCGAACACCTTGTCACGGAGGGATCAGACCACCAAGCAATCCTAGTTCGAGCGTTGGAGACAGCTCCACGCGAGAAAGAGACTACTAGGAAAAAGGCTACTAGCAGCGTGGGTACCCGCACTACTAGTATCGCACTACAGCTAATAGTTAGTAGTAGCGTGGGTTAAACCCGCGCTACTTTTGTTAGTAGTAGCGTGTGCCACCCACGCTACTGCTATTTCGTACCCGCGCCACTACTAACGAAATAGTAGTAGCGTGTCCATACTACCAACGCTACTAGTATCCTAAATACTAGTAGCGTGCAGTTTTTTCCCACGCCACTACTAACTAATTAAGAATTAAAAAAATCCACCAATTCCATTTTATGCACACAGTTCCCAGTAAACACAATAATGAGCACTACTGGGCTCCTATTTCATGGTTAAGCGGAAATCGAAGGAAATAAATTAGCAAAAAAACCTCATTATGCATTGCTACTCACAAATGACCACTTCAAAGAACATGCAAGTATCTATGTCATTAACAATTGCAAACATAAGTTTCTTTTTACTATAGTTGTTGTATGTACTATCACACAGTTCCTCATTCAGTTCTCACTCAATGATAAGAAAAATGAAAAGAAAAGATAGAGATAATCTGCCACAATTGCACTTCGGTGTCATGGATTCAGTCTGCCGCTTCAATAGCACTCTGTCGCTATCTTCTACCTGTGAATAAAAACAGACCTTACTTGTCAGAGAAGCAAATATGAAACCTTATTGCAACATGTATGCTAAGTCGCTAACCCATAGAGACAGCTAGAACAAATGTGAAAACTTTCCATGTTGCCGAGTAAGTATATGAGCACCCCGCGAAACATCAATTAGCAAGTACTTGACACATACAAACTTGCACAGAAAAAAAACACTTCCAAATTTAATAGGCTTCAAAGATTGCAAGGAAGGCATACTAATGAGCTGCAATGCAATCTTCAATGTTCAGTACTTGTACACAGTATGCTCCTGCAGTGCAACCCCTAGCTCATGTGGCTTCACAAAGTCTACATTGTGTAGGACATTTTTTAGCAAAGGGTGAAACTGCATACATATACATCTCAAATCATATGTAGTATGTGTCTAGTCATCCTACGATTGCCCGAGCTCAGAACTATATTTCTTATAAAAACTTTAGACATGTTCAGGAAACACATGTAGTTAACGACAAGTGTACATATAAAGCTAGATAAAAAAATTAACTAGACAAAGTTAGATGACAGTGAAGCTTAAAGCTACAGTAAGAAATATTATATATACACAATCAACCTCGGTGGAACAACATAGGATTGAATTTAGATTTCCGAATTAAACATAGGCATATCTCATAGTTTAAAATAAAGGCACTCAACAGAAACGTGCATAAAAGATTTCAAAATAACTCAACAAGCTGCTTCAACTAGCATCATAGGAGGGGATGTACATGTACAAAAATTGAGAGACCAAAGACCAAAGACCTTGTGGTCTCTTTTTCTTCTCTCTGCGAGAATTTGTGCCGTCTCTTCGCGCTGTGCAGCGTAGCATGCAGCCTAGTTCAACGCCCACCAAAGACCAAAGAAGAGGGCCCGGCGTGTAGTGGAGAAAGACATCAGAATTAAGGATGATCCCAATCAGAAGCATGACACTCCGGCCAAGATCCAGCTGAACCCTGATCGATTACATTTTTACGCCAACTATATGTACTGTTACAGAATGAATGGAAAACAAACAGAATTTTCGACATGAGAAACAACATGAGTACGTCATCCATATAAACTAGAGTATCGATTTCATCAACATCAGTTAATTGTACTACTACCAAAGGAAGCTGGATATATATAATTAAGCATGCCTATTAAATAGCTCATGTCTGATCATATATACCACAGAGAAAGATGCCAGGGTACCAACTAGCATGGTCGGTCTTATTGAATTAACACTACAATATAGCAACTAGATTAACACACATCATAATGCATACTCGACATTAATGCCAACTTCAAGTATACATGCTACCATGTAATCTTTGAACATGGATCAAAATGAGATTTCAGGATTTGTCAACCTTACCCTGATCAGTACTAAATTCTCTAGGCTGCAACCATTCCTTGTAGGGAGCATTTCTTTCACCTAGTATCTCGTTGTTAAGTTTGGGAAGAAACCTGCATCCCTTCAGATAGTCATCCATATCCTGAAGAAAAAAATAGTATACATTTTTAGTGACTCAACATATATCATCGAATACTGCTTTGGTTTACTCTAAGAAGAATTGTTAAAGTCCAGTCAATGTTTTCTTACGATCTTCCACTCTTTGAAGTAGAAGTAAAAACTGAAAGCTAAACACACATTAAGACTACCTACATAAAATTCTTCACATAGCGAATGAGCGACAGAAAAAAAATACTTCAGATAACAAGGAACAGGCCAAAAAGCAACAACACAAGTTTTTTAGCAGCAGCGGCAAGTAACTACTGAGACATTGTTGGTGAAGAGATGAATTTTGGATACCCTTCATCCCCGAGCAGCAGTCTTTGTTGACAGTGGTGCAGGGTGTGATGTTGGACAAACTGAAAAAGCTATTATCATGCCAGGTAGAAGAGTGTTGGTACATACCTTGAAGCGGACCCTGCTCTTGACCTGCTTGTCAACAAGACCAGGCACACATGATCAAAACACCTAGATGATGCTTACTTCTGATTGATTGCAGTTGCATGATATCAATTTGAGAGCAGCAAGAGAATGCGCGCGGTGATTGACAATTCTAGCCTAGGTCAAACGTTCCCCATTTTTCTGGTTTGCACATCGTTGGCGGTGATGACTGCTATGTGCAAAGCTTCTACTGAATTGTACGGTGTTAGGGAATGAGGCTTTAATGTTTAATCCATGGAACCATTTGATGTACTGAATTGTATGTGTTTTTTCCATGCATCTTCGTGATCCAGGGTTGCAGTCCTTGAGCCATGGTTGCAGTTTGCAAATCTTCTACTGATCTACAATTATATTTCCCCCAAACTGGCTGTTCTCCCCCACTATATAATGTGTTGTATTGTTCTTGTTCACATGTGCTTTCTTCTATTCCATCAGACCAGATATGCTTTTCTATCTACGGCAGAAAAAACATGGTATACTTTAATTAAGTAATCATGATGAACTACACTGAACTGAACAGAAGTCATGGGGAAATTATGGATCACAAAGTTAACATGGCATGTGCTCAAATTATCTATGAAAAACTGAATACAGATTCAAATTGCACAAACAAAATGAAATGCTATCAACCTATGATGTTGCTGAACTGATGGGCATATCTGAGTATGACTCGAGCTGTCAAACCTTGTGTTGAGCTGGGCCAAGGAGCTCAGGCGTCCCTTGTCTCGCCGCCACTGTCGTCTCCTCTGCCACGCGATACCCCCGCCCGACAGCCGCCATCTCCTCTGCTAGCGATGCCCCCACCCGGCAGCCGCGTCGCCACCTACCTCCATCGCGCGTGCCTCATTGACTCGCAGCGCCTCCGCCTCCGCTCCCCTTCCTCCCGCCGCCGCCCCCACCGAACGACCCCGTGGTCGCGCTCCACAGCATCTACGCCGCGGCCACCCCGTCGGCGGCGCTCTCCTTCTTCCGCGCCCTCCCCTTGCCGGCCCCGCTCCCGCACTTCCACGAGCTCGCCTCCAGCCTCGCCAACCCCTCGTCGCTCCCAAACAAGAAAAACAGGATGAGATGGGGGAAGGAGGAGACGGTGTGGGAGGCAGCCATGGAAGAGATGGATCCACGGGACAAGGGAGAGAGAGTGTGGGGATGGTGGCCGGCGGCGATGGGGAAGAGGGCGCACCATGGCCCTGGATCTGGATTAGAGTCGAGGGAGGAAGGGAAGGGAGAGAGAACGTGATGAGAGGGGATAAAGGAGAGAGGGAGGTGTGGTGCACTTAGTTGTAGCGCATGCCGGTGAACTGCGCTACCACTAAGTTCGCAGTGGTGCTGCTATTAAGTGGGCTGACCAGTTGATCCTATCTATCTATAGTAGCAGCGTGGGGTGATACGTCTCCAACGTATCTATAATTTTTGATTGTTCCATGCTATTATATTACCCCTTTTGGATGTTCATGGGCTTTATTTTACACATTTATATCATTTTTGGGACTAACCTACTAACTGGAGGCCCATCCCATATTGCTGTTTTATTGCCTGTTTCGGTATTTCGAAGAAAAGGAATATCAAACGGAGTCCAAATGGAATGAAACCTTCGGGAGCGTGATTTTTAGGAAGATATGATCCGGGAGACTTGGAGTTCACGTCAGAAGATCCTAGAGGAGGCCACGAGATAGGGGGGCGCGCCCTACCCTCTCGTGGGCCCCTTGAGGCTCCCCTGACCGACTTCTTTCACCTATATAAGCCTACGTACCCTAAAAACATTGAATATCAAGATAGATCGGGAGTTCCGCCGCCGCAAGCCTCTGTAGCCACCAAAAACCTCTCAGGAGCCCATTCCGGCACCCTGCCGGAGGGGGTGATCCCTCACCGGTGGCCATCTTCATCATCTCAGCGCTCTCCATGATGAGGGAGTAGTTCACCCTCAGGGCTGAGGGTATGTACCAGTAGCTATGTGTTTGATATCTCTCTCTCGTGTTCTCTCTATGGCACGATCTTGATGTATCGCGAGCTGTACTATTATAGTTGGATCTTATGATGTTTCTCCCCCCTCTACTCTCTTGTAATGGATTGAGTTTTCCCTTTGAAGTTATCTTATCGGATTGAGTCTTTAAGGATTTGAGAACACTTGATGTATGTCTTGCCGTGTTTATCTGTGGTGACAATGGGATATCATGTGCCACTTGATGTATGTTTTGGTGACCAACTTGCGGGTTCTGCCCATGAACCTATGCATAGGGGTTGGCACACGTTTTCGTCTTGATTCTTCGGTAGAAACTTTGGGGCACTCTTTGAAGTACTTTGTGTTGGTTGAATAGATGAATCTGAGATTGTGTGATGCATATCGTATCACTACAAAAAAATACACTTCCGTGATGATACGTGTTTGTCACAGTAGGTTGTGTTTTTTGTCATGCATGTACATCCATGACAAATTTATGACAGAATCAATATAGTCATACCTGTGCTGTCGTAGAAGTGTTCCATGACATTACCAAAATTATCACCACGGAAGTGTCCACTTCGATGACGATAAATCGCGCGTCACAGAAGTGCTTTCGTCAAGGGTGACCGACACGTGGCATCCACCGTAACGGAACGTTGTTAAGCTATCGGGTCGGGTTTTGGATCCGATAACCCGTTAACAGCCCCGACCAATGGAGATTTTCCACGTGTAAAATCATCATTGGCTGGAGGAAACACGTGTTGGCTCACCATTGGGACAGATGTCATCCACTCATTGGACAGAAGGCGCCTATGATACGTCGACACGTGGCACGGCCCAATAGAGGCCCATTCCTGTAAAAAGGCCGGCCCGTTTGACTTGGTCAAAAGGTGGTGGGCCGGCCCATGTAAAGCCTGTTAACGGCATGTTCGCATATAGCCCATTTACAACCCGCTAACCCAAGGCCCGTTACGCCCTATCCGAATTAGGCCCAGTAGTGTCATCTGGGCCACCCAATATGATTCCAGCCCGTTTTCACTTTTGGCCCATGTATGGCCCATGACGTCTTTCGACCCATATGAGGCCCTAACTCTTGGCCTATTAACGGCCTGTGGTGAAACTGGCCCGTAATGAACAGTGTATTACTTTACACCCATTAACGGCCTGTGGTGAAACTGGCCCGTAATGAACAGTGTATCACTTTATACCCATTAAGGGCCCGTTATTCTGTTTGGCTGTTTCTAGCCCATGTTATCTTTCGGCCTTCTCAGAGCCCATTTATTCATGGGCTCATTTCCAACATTCGTTTACTTACGGCCCGTTACTGTCATTTTCTGCTTATGGGCCAAATTCAGCCAGTGGTTACAGTCGGCCCGTTTGTGGTCCGTTAACACGTTGGGCCATTTTCATAGCGTCATGAAATATGGCCTATTAACGATGGCCCGTTATGGTCGGCCCATGAACGGACGATTCCAACTCTAGCCCGTTTACGGCCATAATGCGACCTGTTATTGGCCCATGTTTGGCCAATCAATCATACTGCCGTATAAGGCCCATTGATGATACGGCCCGTAGAAGGCCCATTGTTTGTACGGCCCATAGAAGGCCCATTGTTTCTATGGCCCGTAGAAGGCACATTGTTTCTACGGCCCGTAGGAGGCCCAGTGTCACTACAGTAAATATTAGCCCATGGTTATTGTGGCCTAGTTTTAAAAAATAGGTTATTGCAGCCACTAGCAAACCGCGGAAAAGAATTGCAATGACTACAAGCAAACAAATAAACAAGACAACAAGGAAATAAATAAGGAAGCAACTTACGCTAGGCTATCACGGCTATCACACATATTACATCCACCACCAGTGCAAATAAACGTGCCGACAAAAGAATATACAAAACTAAGAGCACTTCAGAAGGCACTAGGCCTGGCCAGGTCGGGCCCCCCAAACAGCTGAAGAAGCTGTGTAGACCTCAGTTGTGTCAACGGTAGATGCATCAACACTAGATTTAAGGCATGATGGTGCGCACGACAGTCCTCTGACATCTTCATTGCATCTTTGACTTCAAGTCGGAGCTGAGCTAAAGCAAGCCTTTCCGCTTTAAGTTGAGACTGAAGAAGTCAAACTGATTAAGGCAGTGACTGCACAGAGGTTGTCTCACACCTGCTGGTGAGTAGCTTCAACTCACTGTCTTCATCAAGACAGGACCTTGGGGTCATCTTGCTATCCTCAAGATGGTTTGGCTCACTATCTTCCCTAAAGTTCTCCCTGGCGTAAGAGATACGACTCTAAAAGAGAAACAAGGAGACACGTAATAGGTTTCACAATTATATAAGCAAATAGATGGATCTGTTCTGCATAAGGAACATGTTTTTACAACTACAATTTGAAACTGGTAGTTGTTGCAAACATCCAATCAGATGTGAACAGCAAAGCAAACAGCAGTGGAGGCAATGATGCCTATCCAAATCTATACTAGAACAAAGTTTGAAGGCTTGAGAAGGATGAACTTACATTACACGTTAACACGGGCTGGACAAAGCCCTTCTCCATGTTGATGGAAGGATAATTCAATAAATTCCCCAAAGAAAATTCTTTATAAGCGTTGCCATTATTCTACATTTTGCAAAGAGTAAATATAGATCAAATAATATTGGAAGAAATAGAGGATAATGAAGCTCAAGTGCAGACTGATGATACATAATCAAATAGCAATTAATTAAGTACAGCGTTACAAGGCAAAAGGGAGAGAGGTACTGAGAAGAGCAATGCAGAGCCCATTATTGTTTTGAGATCGTATGATCCTTTGAGCAAGGAGATTCATCTAAAATTAGTTTTCATAAAAGAGAGAAGGTAAGGCACAAGCAGAAATTTAGGAGTTCAAATTTTGAATTGATATCATAGACAGTACCTAACGCTGGGCTCCCAGCAGTTCTAATAGGGGTTTGGCCACTAGAGTAGGGGTAAAGTGTGGTACCGTTGGGCCTGTGTTTTCTGTGGCTGCTGATCTATCTGATTTAACAGGTACCACTACCTTTTCCAAATACCTAGTCTGTACTCCTTGAGGATCTGCACTCACCCTCTTCCTTTTGGACATCTATCACGAAAGAACAACATTTGACTGGAAAAACATAGTGTGACGACACATGGAATAGGTACAGAAAATGGATAGTTATGGCATATACTCATATATGATGCTTAAACTAAGCAGATGGTGTAACAAAGTAGAAGAAATGCAAGAGGTCAGATGCAAAATATGTGCGACCAATACAACTTTGCAAAGTTAGAGCAAGCACCTTGATGGGTGAATAAGATAGGCCATCCTCCACCATGCCAAGTTTGTTAGCCAGTGGATCGTTCCGCAATATTCCTCTTGTGCGCTCATTCTCATATTCATTTTGATAATGTTCAATATCTGACATGCATGAAAACATAAAAACAAGTGAGATTTTCTTTGTAATGTAGAAGTGATTCTAATCCAATACTGCCTCCCTGTAAACCCCTTTGTGCTATATCTACAATTCTTTTAAAAGATGCCATGCATGCTGTAATTTGTTGTGTGCATTAATATAATGTGGCCTACTCCTCAAAATATGAGAGCTCCAGAAGTGATGACACTTCGTAGATGATAGCTTCAACATATAGTAAAGAAGAACAAGTCGACCTGACCTGACAGATTCAAAATATACCGAGGGAGAACAACTCGACCTGACCAGTCGACCGCAAGAGAAGAGTATCATCTTAAAGAAGAGCAAAAGAGCAAGCAGATTGAAGATATTACAAGTGTTTCAATACAATGTCGGTTGGCCACCCATGATGAACCAGAGCACACAGAGAAATACTATTCTTTACGGTCTCTCCATATGTGGCTCACATGCATTTTGAAACTAAAGTAGGAACAATTAGCTAACCAATTAAACATCTCTCAGTTTTACTAATATCAGCAATAATATCAGATATGAATTTGTACAACTAAGCTTGTTTAGCTCGATGGGTGGAGCAGTGCTATTACGACATGAACCACGTAGGCTGATTGTGGTCATCATAAAATGGGGAAAACATAAGCATGATCAGTACAATGTTGACCGTGGCAGTGGGATGGTAGATCTGAAGCTGCAAACCGCGCAAAGGGTAGTTAGCAACCGATGTTTGCTTTGAAATAACAACTAAGATTTGGTATGGACAAGAAAGTACGATCAACAAGTGACAAAGAAATGCAATTATGTTGTCTCTCCATATGTCACGACATGCATTTGGAAACTCAAGTGGGACCTTTAGCTAACCAATTAAATGTGTCGGTTAACTGATATCAGTATCATATCACAATCATATTTGAACAACTAAGCTTTCGAATTCTGAGTGTTGTGTTGTTTAGCTTGAAGGGTGGAGTAATGCTAGTACGACAGAAAGCACCTACGAAGATCATGGTAGAGTAGATAAAAGGGGAAAACCCTAAGCATCAAGAGAAAAATCATGAAAGTGGAACTAGCTGGACCAGTGGGTGGCGCAAATGCTTTTCGAAACGAATATAGGAACATTAGGTGACCAATTAAACATTCTCTGTTTTAGTGATATGAGCATCATATCATATTCATATTTGAACACGTAAGCTTTGGGTTGAGGTCTTGAGGAGCAGTGCTAGCACGACACGAAGCACCTACGATGATGGTAGTGAATATAAAGGGGGGAAACCATAAGCTTTACGAGTATAGTGCTCGTGCGATGGCGGATCTGAAGGTGCAAACCGGACAAAGCTACTTCGCAACCAATATTTGCTTTCAACTAGCCACTACGATTTGGTACGGACAAGAAAAGTACAATAAACAAATTATGATCTATTTTCCGGGTGAGATCAATAACTTAAGCACATATGGAAGAGTACCACCTCTCTTGCGACGCTGTGTAGGCCTATGCTGATACGTTGAAGGTGCTACGGGTGCGATGGCTATCGGCGGCAGGGAAGAAGACTTTAGACAGCAGACGGCCGGGTCGGGGGATATATCCTGTTGTCGTGGACGAGGCAGTCGTAGGAGCGGCAACGACAAGGTGGACGACGGCACCGATGAAGTGAGAGGAGGCGATGAAAGGATCCTGGTCCAGCGCCGTGGATGAGAGACGTCCATCTCTTGCAGTGGACGACGGGGTAGGGGTAGCGGCTCCGGCAAGGTGGAGGATGGGGTGGTGGACGGAGGAGGCTGGCTGCAGTGCGGAGGTTGTCGTGACGCCGATGGTGTATGAATAGGGAAATGGAGGGGAGGGGGGCAATCTCAAACTTTGGGACGCGCTTCTCTGAAATGGGGGAAAGTTACGAACTTATCCCCCATTTAAAATTTCAGACATCGCGTCGGTTGGGGATAGGACGGTAATCTCGCATCTCCCAAATATTTGCCGGTAACTATTTTGGGCGAGGAGAGGGTGTTTTGCCGCCCACGGTTGGCACCCACGGTGTATGAACGAGGCTGACAGGTAGCGCGGTTGTGTCACGTCTGATGGAAGTTACACATCTGCCCCTATTTAAAATATTAGCCTACATCGATTTCGGACGAGGAGAGTTTGTTTTGCCGCCCATCGTGTATGAATGGGGAAATGGAGGAAGAGACACATGTCTTTCGTACGAGCTTGAATCAAATGTGTTTTGCTGCCCACGTTTGGCACCCACCGTGTCTGAATGAGCTCAGAGGCCGTCGTGTCATGTCTGATTGAAGTTACTAGTCTACCCCTATCGATAGCAGTGTAAATCCGATCGATAAGGATGTCAAGTGTCAGGGGTAGACAGTAATTTCCATCTCGCAAACACTTGCTTCGGGCAGCCCACAAATTATAGTGGGTGTTTAGCCGCTTCATTCAAAACTTGGGAGAATTAGCATTCACGTTTGCCCTGGGACCTGGCAAACTAAATTCAAATCCAGTTTGTATTCGATTACGAATATCCATAAATAATTATATGTTTTGTTATTTATTTCTTCAAAACCACAACAAAGATTTATTCCACCTTTATATATGATTATGATTTAGGAATGTCGTGATCTTCGAATTCAGTAGGTTGGATACACTCTGATTCAAACAGTTATTTCATCCAATACAATATGCTCACACGAAAAACAGTTCACCTTATGTCAATCCTACAAGTACTGAGGATTACCTCGCCTAAAAAATTCGGATCATTACAACACATGGACAACATGGAATTCCGGACAACATAGGGGGTCTTGCAACATAATCCATTCAGAGACATGACACAACATGCAAGTACAATAATCTAATGACAATTTCAACTGGTATCTAAAGAAGAACCGGGATTACCTTGGGCTTCAGATAGCAGAAACAGCAGGACCTCCTCCGTCTTCAAATGCAACATTCTTACTTCCTCCAATTCTTGGGTTGCTTGCATAATGCGTGCCGCTAATTCCGTAATTTCCATTCTCAAGATAAAGATTACCTCATTCATGGCAGCCACACCTTCTCTTTCTGCCTCTAGTAGAGCCTCAAGCACTATAATATCTGTGCTTAGACTGCTCTCCGGCGGTGTTGCCTCTAAACTGCTACCATCTGGTAACATGGATGGCGCACTGCTTCCACAAATAGATTCTGGGGTTGTACATTGTGTCCTAGTGTGAACGGCATCCTGAAAGGTTTTCGCTGAACATAAGTAAGAGATAGTTATCGCATGATCCGGGCAGTAAGCTTACATGGTAAACGATGGACAAATTATTGTCGAGCATGGCAAACTATATTTAAATGGTTCGAAGTAGCATCAGCCGAAAAGAAATTAAAATGGTAAGATGAAAGTTGAAAGGGAGTGTACAACCTCTATATTTAAGTTGCCAAGGCATCTAAGCAGTTGAAATAATCTGAGAAAGCACTTAACAGTGTGGCCTCATATAAACTACGAAGACAGTCTTGTGATGAAGTTGAGAGGAAAAGTTAAGGACTCAAATGAAATAGGCATGCATTTCTTTACGATAGTACAGCAGGCACTGTTGACATATTGGCCAACTCCGGTATAACGTAACAACAAACAAGCATTCGAATCAAGCAATACAGCAAAGCAGACAACTGAACTATTTGTAATTCGGTAGGATTACACGTTGAGGGCACAAGCCAAGAAAGCAGCCCACTCGCATTACATTTAACATGTACTAAAACACACTCGTGTACCATATGTTGCTGTGAAGCCTAGCTGCTGTTGCAATGTTCTTTGAAGATATCGTCAGCATCCTGTGGTTGCAAATCTAGTTGTTGTAGTTTATTCTGCACCATCTATTTAGGTAAAATTAATTTTAATCGCATGCACTGGTCCGAATTGATCATCAATGGTTCATGTAAACTAATGAAAGAAGGGCGTGTGCATACACGACAATATATCTGCTTCCCTCTATTTTTATGCTTGTTCGAGGTGCCAGCACCAAAAGAACAAATATTTTGCTCGATGGGGTTGGCAGCTCCATAATTAATAGAAGCATCAAATTAATCATGCAACTTGGGAAGATCAAGAACACACAAACAAGTAATGAACAGAGGCTCGGAGCAGTGATGTAAAAGCTAGCATCAGAAAATGTAGGGTAAACGAACAAAAAGCAGCGGAACCACATGCTAGTTTGCTGATGTGTAATTAAGCATAGAGAACATTAAGCAGCCTGATGGAACCAACAGGTGGCATCAGAACAAAACTAAAGCATATTAACTATATGTGCACTGGTATGTAATTTAACACATGTAACATGTTCACTGCCAGAAGTATGGCCCTACAGGTGCAAGCAGAATAGAGCGTCTCATGAAAAACTGAATGATGCCCTGAAGAAATTCAAAGGTGCGGTGCTTATGCTAGGAAAGTGAACGTAGGCGCCGGCCATTGGATAATAGTACCTGATTCTCGGTGGCGTATGGGTATCGTTCTCATACTTGATAGCTAAGGATCGTCGATGGTGCTCGTGTTGCGGTTGAGTTTGGGCCGGCTGTCGCCGTCGCTGAAGCTGCTCCGGTGCTACGGTTGCGGCACCTGTCGACATACAAGAAAGCTCATCTGTGGTAAGTGAACAGTTGCACGATAAAGAGAAAAACCGAAGGAGTACAAATCGAAATAACCTGATGAGGCTGCGGTGTCGGTAAAGCAGGGCCGGTGGAGTTGAATATGGCGTCCGTGGAGCGGGTCCGGTGCAGTGGACGAAGGCTTTGGCGGGCACGTTGTATAGTGTTTTCGGTGAGGCGGATCTGTTGCGTCGGACAAGGGCTTGTATGAAGGGCCAGCGAAGGGGCAGACGAGGGAGTCAGTGAAGGGCCTACGTTGTGGTGGAGGGTGCTGGTTAAGCAGATCCGGTGCGGTGGACCATGATGGTTGTCAAGGAGATCTGGAGCGGTGGACAAGCCAGTCGCTGAAGCGGATCCGATGAAGTGGTGAGTTGGCAGTTGGGGGTTCCAAGGTGTGGAAGGTAGATCCGGCGGGGTGTGAGGTCCACCACTGCGGCGGAGGAATAGATTCGGCGGCTTGCCGTGGTTGGGGGGTCAGGGAGGGGAAGGGGAGGGGCTCTGGGGAAGAATGTTTGGGCCAAAGAGGGGAAAACAATGGAGTTACCAAAGCAGCCCTTTTCCGTTCATGTGGCAGGGGTAAAACAGGAATATCACAGGGCTAAACTTTCGGGCGCGTGATATTTCGATGTGAGCGGGAAGTTTGAAAGCTTTTGGCGCCTAAAATTATAAGTATTCTGCTCTCGTATGGCCGACTATGATATCATGGCCGACAATTTGTTTGTTTTGCACGCAAAAAAAGTGTAAGTTTTGAAAATCAATGTCTCCAACTCGAAACTTAGATTGTCCATTCAATTCAAATATGGATCATTGAGCTACTACAAGCAAATACTATCATACGGTCCAATTCAAATGAAATTCCAAATATGTTTATCCTAAATATGATGACAAAAGCAAAAATGTGTATGTGTATGAATAAAGTGGATGATTATAAAGTTTGAACATGCTCGTATGTGTATATCTCTAGGTTTGATATATGAATTTGAAATCACGAAATCCCGGCTTAAAAAATGTACCTCCATTTAAATGAATTACAAAAGCTAATGATGGAGTCGAATTCCAAAATTCCAATCTTAGGTTTGTAATTCTGGTACATCAAGGTATATCACGCATGTTCAAAAGTATCGTTATCTCATAGTACAAACTGTGAAACAAATGAATCAACCATGAGTGCACAATATCTCAATTACGCTAAAGTCCCTCAAATATAGACACCTCACTCGTTATCTGAAGTCAACCCCCCCCCCCACCACCACACACACACACACACACACACATAGAG
>NC_057801.1:705347306-705491123 GCF_018294505.1 Triticum aestivum
CTCTCCCCCAAACACCAACACACAAGCACATTAACACCCCTCTCTCTTGTAAAGTCCGGACCCCAACATAGGTCTCTATCACTTAGTCTCTCGGGCATGCACACATCTCTTCCCTCACTCTCTAGGTCTCCCGCTATCTCTCTTACCCAAGCACACACACTATGTAGAGTGTATATTTCCCATACACACAAAATGTCGCCCCAAACGTCTATCTCCCTAGTTATGTGGTTCTCGCGCACTCACCTCACACACCACCCCCACTGCAAACAAGCACACTTTGTCTCCTTGTGCACCACTCTCCTCTTTTTATCTCTCCCACATGCGGACCGACCCCAGCTCCTTCCCTGCATACATATATGTCGTGACTCTTTGCATAGCTCCCTAATGCATAATCGTTCTCGATTTCGCACATTGTTCTCTACACCATCTATTCTAGATCTCTCATGAAGTCCCTATCACACACACAATGACTCGCTTCCCTTGCGTCTCCGTTCATAGGCCAATTTCGGACAACATCAACATTGTCTCCCTATCTATACGCCATTTATGGACACAAACGAGCCCTCTCGCCCCCTCTCTTCCTCTCTCTCTCTCTCTCTCTCTCTGTCGCTCTCTCTCACACCCCTCTCCCACACACACACTCGATGTCTCTTCCAAATAGTCTGCTCCCCCAGCCTGCACCCGTGCTATCCCGCTACTACACATGTCACACCATTCCCCCTTCCCTTATACTAGGTTTACAACATCAGTGGTCTCTCTACTCCACGTACACTCTCTTCCTCTCACACACAAACGCGTGCACAAACACACACAAACACGCACAAACACCCATTTATCTGGATCCTCATCTCTCCCCATGTCCGCATGTGTATCTCACACACGCACTCTCTAATTATGTATATGTGTCTCCACGTTACACAACACAAAGCCCCATGTACATGTCTCTCTCTATCCTCCACACACATAGACACAAAGAATATGCTATCATTATCTCAGTCTCTAACATATCACACACGCACACTGTCTCTCTCTCTCTCGCAAACATGCTCATCAAGGGTTTCCCCGTGAATAACTTACCGTCTATTCATCAACAGTCATGGCAGTACGGCGAACACGAGACGTGAAAAAGAATAAATCTACATGTGCTTAGACCACCTAGTATGACTACTAGGACTGGAGCAAGCCAAAAAGCGCGCCGCCGTCACCCCCTCCTTGTCGGCAATGGGAAAATCTTTGTTTTACACAGTCGAGAAGTCATTGTGCTAAGGCCCCACATGCCGAGGCATTGAATAGAATGTAGATGCTAGTTTACAGAAGCAAGTATCGATAATACGTTTGTATCTCCATACTTATATTTATTCTCTTATAAAAAACCGAGGTGGTGATGATGGTACGTGTGCCATCTTGCAATATAGACCGTCCGATCTTTATCTGACGGATGGAAATTAAACTAAAATATACCTGCACCCCTCTCCACATTTGCAGACAAGGCCTTCCCTCGTTCATCCCTATCTCCAACAAACCTCATTGTTGATCAATTAAGAAAGGAAGCCTCTGGAACAAACTGGCTTGGTTGCCGTTGCCGGCGTCGTCAATCCCCATGCCTCCGCTCAGTCCGACCACCAACCACCACCACACCCCACTCCTCTTCACCTTATCTCATATTTCTCGAGATATCATTAGTTTTTACACATGGGATTACTCCCGCAAGGGTCAATCACAACAAGTGTTTTATAAAAAAATGCATCTTGATGTTCCGTGCAATGCACGGATCTTTCTAGTACTCCTACACAAGACTAAGTTGGTGATGCTGGTGTGTCTGCCATCCGTTGTTTCTGACCATTAGATCTACATCTAAGGATTGTGAGGTAAGTTGTTACCTTTTCTCACCAACATCCCACTTGTCTACTAATTTGCAGAAAAACCCATAATTAGTATCTTAAAACCAACCACAACCCTCCCTGACCTCACCAAAGCAGCCCAAGGAATATATTCTAATTGAAACATATGTATATCAAAATTAGAGTGTTTTGTACCAAGTTTGTGAATAAGTATTATTCTAATTATGATTCGTTGCAACGGACATGAACATTGCTAGTATTTCCAACCATGCATTTTTCCTAGTATTCCATAGTTTCGAGTTTTCCATCAAGATATTAGTCACTCATGGTTGATATTTACTTTCAATCATGTACACATATGCACTATGTAACTAGCCTTGCTTATTGGCTTCCAAAGCTTAACTTTCACTCCTACTTACAATATGTAGAGTATTTAACAAAAAACTACCACTTTCAACCAGCCCTAGGAAGAATCTATTGTACAAAAAATAGCAAAAACATACCCAAAATTTCTTAATCCACGCCAAAAACTACTACCTAGTACTCCTACCGATTAGGTTCGTTTAAACCCATTTATGACAGGGTTGGCCCACACGTCCGTGCTGACGAGGCAGCTTAAACCAACACATTTTGTTTGACCGTTGACATGAGGGACCCACATCTGACCTTCTATCCTGTTATTCCCCCTCAAATCATTATTTTTCCTGAACATTACTTCAAACAGTACTGATGCGTGTTCGTTGGTGGCGCCGGTGATGAGCGAGTTGGCCACCGCTCCGCCGGATGGGCCGGACGCCGCGCTGGCCTCCGCATGGGTTGGCAGGCTGGCGCGAGCGTGACTCACGAGCGAGCAAGCCGCCGCGCTGGCCTTCGCTCGAGCCAGATGGCTGGCCTGAGCATGGCACGCACGAGCAAGCCACCGTGCTGCCGTGCCAATCTAGCTAGCAAACCTTGCAGACAAGCAGATGGACGGAGCTATCTTGGCTAGCTAGCGGCTGCGAGCGCCAGACGGAGCTGGCATCCGGGCTGCCGCAACATGGGCTCCGCACCGCCGGCGGTTTTGACCTCGCCTTCTGCCGGCGGCGGTAGCTGCGTCCCATGGCCGAGGATGACTAGGTGGACGGGCTGGAGGTAGGAGGTCACTCGAGGATTTTTGTTGGTAAGAGCATGTACAATGGTTGATAAGGTAGTCTTATCTTAAGTCTGCCACGTATGCAAGTGGTAGTAGTTTCTTGGCATTTTAGTGGTTTCTTGCATTATTAGGGGTTTCTTGTAAGGAACAATGTACGTACTACTAGCGACAAAAGGCGATTCTAGGTTGCGTTGTACTCCAACGAGTACTACTAGTGGTCGCGGGAGTGTATACCTTGTTTTGTGGGTTCGATCCCAGCCGAACGCACGGCGGCCTTTTTTTTAAAATAGTACTACTACACTTCGCTGCGAGCCAATATTTTACACGGGTAGTTTGAGTTTTGAAGTCAAACGGACGTGCGGCCCCACAATCTGGGTGCACTGGACAGCCTAGCCACGTGAACGGGTTTTCCTTCCCAGCATCCCGTGGCTCGCGTGCTCGCCCTAGCCGCACCTCGCTTGCAGCTTCCTCATCAGCTAGTAGCATATTTAAACTAGCGCCTCCCAATTAAGCCCGAGGAGCCGGAAAAGCCTGGCGGGGCATTGGGAACTGTGCAATATGGCTCTGTACATAAAGTGCTCTACTACTACTCTGTAGCTTGTGGCGTTGCACGCATGGACTTCACTCCATTATCGGCTCTACTATAAAAGAAATTCCTCTTGACGTGTTTTTTTAAATGGAGGCAAAAGTTTTGCTTCATCTCATTCATAAAGAAGGAACTACTAACAAAGTTCGACGAGATCCATTACACCTCCACAAATGGAAGCGAAAAGCCTAGTCTCGCTGTATCAAATAACTCAAATGTTCTGCCCCCGCAGTAACCGTCACTGATAAACAGGATGCTAGTGTGTGCATGAGAGGAGCGGCTGAGTAGGCCAGCTACTGTGAGAGGAGCGGCTGAATAGAGCACCGAGAGTACCCACTAGGCCACTACGCAGGTGTACTTCCCCTGCATTGATAGTACAGCGATGGTTCTAGAGAACAGTAGTACCCTCCACTTCCAACTGTAGCTCCTTGGCCCTGAGATTCAAGAGTTCAAAACTGGTGCACTATACTAGACTAGACTAGAAGTACAGTACATCGCACTACTAGTTGAGAAAAGTAGTACTAGTACTGCTACAGTACGAGTACGTACTCCTCCGTCACATAATGTAAGACGTTTTTTGACACTAGTTGGCATGTACAAAAAATGGCAAAAACATACCCAAAATTTCTTAATCCACGCCAAAAACTACTACCTAGTGCCAAAAATTTCTTACTAGTGCTATTATTTACAGTATAATGCAATCCCATAACGTTCCATAATGCTAGTACTAGTAGTAAATAATAGCCTCACCCCTTCGCCTGAGGAACGATCTACAGTTGGAAGGGACGAGGCCCTGCGGTTACTACGCTCTTATCTCCTCCTCGCCAGTTCCCCTCCCCCCGAAGAGAAGGCAGTTCGTCGCTGCTCCCATGGATTCGCCAGGCGGTTCTCCTCCTCGTCGGGGCTGGGAGACCTTGGACGACGATCCTCTGGGAGAAATCGCACGCCGCTCCGACGTCCTCACCGCCGCAAGACTCGGTGCTTCCTGCACCAACTTTTTCAAGACGCTGCTTAAACAGGCTTGGGAAAAGGCCATGCTTGTTGGTCTTCCATGCGTCCTCGAGGAGAAGGTTCTTCTATGGGACAATCCTTCGAACAGTCCACCGCTCCCTGGCCATGGTTGCACGTTGACTCCGCTAGAGTTGCCGATGTTGAGAGGTAGTCGGATTTTGTCCGATGAGCAGGTCAGTAATGGAGTTTGATCATGTAGTACTTAGTTATTCCATTTCCATCCCGTAATTTCTCCGCTGCCCACCGTCTTATATATAGGTCTGGGTCGGTGCCAACGAAGATTGGCTTGCATACCTCCGGCCGGATACCACCATCATTTTGCACAACATCCACAGCAGTGCGGCCGTTCCGGTAGACCCCTTCTCCACCATTGGGATCGGCCTTCCGGACTGGCTGGGCTTGAATACGTATGATGATGCCTACATGAGATTGAAGAAGATAGCAATTGCGGACCCGCCGACAAAGCGACGCGGCTACGACGATTACTATCTCATCGCGGTGTTCGACATAAGGATTGCCATCAATGCAAGAGCAGTAACGGCAGAGGCTGGCGCATGTTGGCGGCGGCAGATTTGTACCCCTACACGTTCGAAGACGCCGTGCGCCATCTAGGCCGCATCTTCGCGGTGACAAGCCAGGGGACTTGTTTCATCTGGTTGCCATCCTACGGTACGGGAGATTACGAAGGGAATGCACACACCATCATTTGCATCCCTAACGGTACTCCATTATTTTGCAGGGACCAGTCATCCCCCGATCAAAATAGGATCGCCGATCCTGGATGTGCATTTGCATCCGTGATTCGGTCTAACCTGGAACCTTGTAACTGACTTTGGCATATTGGGATCAACTATCTTAGCAGTCGTTACCCATGGTACCACTGATGTGCAACATGGTCACACAATCTACCACGATCGGACCGTCGCCATCTACCCAGGTTTCCATTTTTTTAACCCTGTCACCTTCTCTTTCATTGTTGTACTAGTAGTATACTTAGTAGTACTAGTAGGAGTACTTTTTACCTTGGAGGACACATATAGCTAGCTAGGCCCTTGAAGACTTGAACCCACTAGCCGCCACCATTTTTGTTTTTCCATGTCTTAATATCTCATCCATGTAGCCAAGAGTGGCTATATATAATAAGCCAGTTATTTTACTTCCTCTATACCGGAGTAGTACTATTTGATGCACAGTATTACTGACCGCCATATTTGAGCACAACATTATTATGCATGGACCTTGACTATGTACGTCACCATGTGTCCAGATCTGGGATGTCGCGTGTACCAGATGAACGGCGCCGAGTTCGACCCCCGTGATGCTACGTGGGTGCCGAGGAACACTCTTGGAGGCGGATGCCACCTTCCGTGCACGACACGGAAGGCCTGCCGTTCATGAAGCATGGTTGTGTCTTCATTGCGCACCGCCGGATGAACGACATGCTGGGACACGCTATCCCTGATTTATGTCGCTTCAGCTTGGATGAGTCTCCATCGTGTGGAATCGGACTAGAAAGCTGCGACAATGATTCCCGTTGCCCACCACTATGGATCGTGCCATCCATGAAGAACACCTGGGACTGAAACCTGGAGGAGGACATGCATGTAGCCCATCTATAACGTGTAAGTGGAGTACGGTAATTGTGAACGGTAGTGCTATGAATATATGTAGACTAGTCATGCACAAATTTATCACATGAATTGGAGATGAACTTGTGTGGCATACTGGCATTTGTCCTTTAGAATTTATTACTAGTAAATGTGTTATGTGTATGTGCAACTTGTGTGGTTGTTGCACATGCTCCAACACGCTCTTTGAGAAAAAAAAGGTGGCACAGCTTTGGATATACGTGACGTGGCGACATCATATAGTAGCATCGTTTGCTATAGTTGTAGTACACTCCTACTAGGACGACAACTCCTATAAAACCTTGCGCTTGGCTCTTTGCCTCTTCGGGAGGTTCAACAGTTCGTACTCGTGTGAACCTTGCACTTGGCTCTTCGCCTCTTCGGAGGGTCCAACAATGATGATACTACAGTACAATATGCTTCTGGCAATCTGACACCGATTGAACTGCTGCACGTCCACCGCGAGGGTGAGGGCGAGGGCAAGGGAGAGGGAGAGGGAGGGAGAGGAAGAGGGCACTATAGTCAAAACCCTCTCCTCGTCTTGTGAACCACCACGCGCGTGGGCGAGGGAGAGGCGTAGTAAGCAAGCTTCTCCTCGTTCGGCGAGTTGACGGGACACATCAAAGGAGTACTAGTACTAGTACTAGTAGTCCATACTGCGTCCTTTCCGATTAATATGGCTTAATTTGAAACGAGAAAAATACACTGGCGGTCAACGTATGTAACAATACGCTCTTTACGGTCACTATATATAGTTTTGCGGCGATTATACGATCACTAGCTCATCGTAGAGCACCGTATTGCACCCTACTGACCGGCCACATAGTCGACGTGGCACTTTGTTGACTGGTTAAATTGTCACCTGGTTTCTGGGTCCCACCTGTCAGTTGGCAGAGCAAAGAAATCAGTTAAACAAAACTTTACGCAGGCGCGACACGAGTCCAACCCTTGCGCGCGAACCGCCCTGGCTATGTATGTGAGTGCATGCACGTGTCCTCCCTCGGTCTTCCAACAAAGAGTGTACATCGGCTACAAAACAAAGAGTGTGGTACATAATGTACATCTACACTTCCAATGCATTTAGTCTTTAATCTAAATCGATATTGATTGACTAATGCACCAACTTGTGCTGTAGGTATAGGCTGCATGTCTATCCTTAATTACAACATGCAACGGCCTTCATTTAATCTTCTTATCTCAATGGTCGCATGCACACATAAGTCTGCTACTTTTGGGTGTTAATTATGCCCTGGTCAATGTGTAAATCTCTAAATGTACAGTCTTTCACGGACGTAGGGAATAGGTTGAGCACTTGAGTGTGAGCTGTGTGTGTTGCATCGTGTGCTGTGTGCTGCATGGGTGCGTGAGTGTTGCGTGCGTCCATGTGTACGTGTGAGTGTTGCATGTTGCATGCATGCATGCATGCATGCATGGGACTTACTCCCTGCCATTGACATGTTCATATTTCAAGCTTCCTCTGTTCCCTCCATATGGTGATACTCCCTCTGTTCCCAAATAGTACGGAGTAAAAGCCTCCCTCTGTTCCCAAATACGGAGTATTTGTCTTTCTACAGATTTCAACAAGTGACTAGGTACGGAGCAAAATGAGTGAAGTGAGCGTAGAGGCATAGGGATACTGTAGAAAGGAAGTCCTCGCGATCCATTATTCCCCATCTCGGTCAGAGAGAACTATTCAACTAGTCTTTGCAGTGAAGTGACAATACACGCTGCAGCAGATGGGACACGTAATTAATAAGCTGAACCAGCGTGTTGTTGTTACTAAATCATCCTTACCCAGTACTGCCATCATGTTTGCCAGTAGAGCACGCTTCCGCAAATACGCCTATGCACCTTTGTCCTCCATTAACTGACATATGGACCCTCTTGTGGTAGACCCACATGTCATCGGTGTAACTATTTACACTCCGAAGGACGGTATATCCTGGTAGTAGTACTAGTAGAATTGAGATTTAATGCACTTTCTTCCCCGTCTTCCACTCTTCTTCCTCCTCTCTTCTTCTTCCTCCTCTCTTCCCCATCGTCGGCCGCACGCCATTTACCCCCGCTCACTGCTCGCCCGCCCGCGCCATCTTCCTTGGTAGCTCGCGCGTACCATATCCCCCCGCTCACTGCTCGGCCACACGAGCAGAAGCTTCTTCGCTCGCCCACCCGAATCCACTTCCCCGCTGGCTCGCAGGCACCGAAAACCCGAATGGCAGAACCGACTGACACGCAGAGCCGTGATTGGAATTCCCTCCCTGATGTTCTCTTGGAGCAGATCTGTAGTCGTATGGACCTACTCAGCACCGTCCGTCTGGCCGCATGCTCGGTGTCTTTGTACCGTCTATTCATCTATAACCGGCCGGCTCTTTTCAAGACACCCTGCTTACTGATGCCCGATCCTCGCAGGTGTCCCAGACACCGACTTGACGATCCTACGGAGGTTGTCGTGATGCCCCTCGACATGCTACCACTACCCATCCACCTGTCCTTCATGCGCGGCCACTACTGGGCGAGCATGAAGGCCAACTGGATCGTCCTCATCCACCACACCGGTAGTCCGTGGCGTCTCGTGGATATCTACACCCAGCGAGAGATCACCCTTCCATCGTTGGATACCGCCGACATCGAGCCTCGCGACCCGCTGGACACTCCTGCCTACTACGCACGAGACCCGTCAAGCTTTTGGCTCGACCTCTGTTTGCAGGAAGTTGTAATCTGTGAAGTGCCCACACCATTAGAAGACTACATGGATTACAAGCTCATTGCCTTGTTCAACATGGGATTAGTGTATCTGGAATCCGGTCGCCATACATGGTTATGGCTCATCATCAATCCTGTTGAGGCAACATTTCTGTCTGATGCTATAGTGCATGATGGCATCGTTTACGCGGTCGACGCACAAATTGGCTGCCTATACTGGTGGAATCTATCGTCGTGTAATTGTTCTATCTCATCTCATCTTTACCTTATGAATACGACTGTCTGTTCATTTGTTACAAACTAGTAGTGTGACCCGCGCATTTGCACGGCTAGACCAAACACTAATATATTGTTTGTTCACCGGTTGAATAAATAATCCCTTTCTTTGTTTCATTTAATGTTTCTAAGTTTCTATTTTCTACGTAATTGGTGTGTATCTGCCCATTGGCATTGAAAACAAAATCACCAACAACTATTTTTTAAACATTTGTAGCTCCTACACACATTTGAACCTACATATCTATTTGTGTACACGCATCCTCGGTGGTCTTATTACCCCCGCAACATCTTTTGATTTGTACAATGTCATGACTTGAATTTAGATTGTGGTCCAAATAAAATTTATAATAGAGTGTACTTATTTTCCTCTAACCATCTTAGTAATGAGCAATTCATCCTATGAGCTTGCCCACTTATGCGTATTGGATGAGCCTTGTTAAGTAGGCAATGATCTTTCACATTAAAAGTAGGAAAATAAGTATTTTTACATGGAAAATAGGAGACTTTACTGGTAACCTAAATAGTGGAGCACGGTAAACCTCAGTTGACCATACTCTTACTTAGCAGGAACATCAAAGTTGCTCTAAGTGGAAAGTGAAGCGGTGATTTTAAAACAGTAGATGATACCACCTTTTTAGCACACAGATGTATCTTCCATTTCTTACTTAAAAGTGTGAACAAATACTGCAAATTTTGAATAAAAATATAGACTTGGTGTATCAAAAGCATAAATTACCTGCACTTTTCTACATCGAGTTATGTATATATGTCCGTTTCCATGGTATAACATATAGTAGTGCATATGTAAGTCTTTAAGGTTCTCTTCAAAATTATGATTTAGAAAAAGATAATACTTTTCCAAAGAAGAAGAAATCTTGAACTTCATAACAGTGTGTGTGCTGGTAAATTTTGTTCTCTTACATCTAGTAGTGATCATATAACAACATCTCAAGAACAGATCAAAGTATCTACGCTGAAGAAATAGGTTGCCATTACAATTTGCAAGCTCTAGCATATCTCGAACTTCCTTATCCTTTCTATGAACCATCTTCATCAATGTGCCCATCTTAGTAACCATCTTACAATGCAAAGTAGATATATCTTTGCAACAGAAACTCCTATATTCTTTTTCTATATTCAAGTTGTCATGCACATATACTATGACCACAAAACTCTATTGGTTTGTCGAATTATTTACATGTACCTTTCTTTTGACCTAAAAAAATACTTGACACAATCATTTTGGAACGGATCGCTGGGAGCACCAAAATAACTCGCTACATAGCAGTCACACAACTAAATTCTGCGGTGGTTCCACTTGTAAAATTCCTAGTGTCAATTTAAAACACCATTGTTCATAATTTAAACAATTCTAACTGAAACTCGACACAATCATATTTTATTGCAGAATTTCCCAATGAATTATAGAGATATCTCATGGAGTTGCAGCATGAGGCATATCCTACCTTGAAAATTAAAACAAATGGATAAAAAACACATATATCTATCTGACAAATACATGCGTACATGATTCAAAAAATATGCAGCCTAGTTGGTACATCCTGTATGTAGTATATAAGCTAGTATTACCATGAAGAATCAGTTAATGTACATATGCTTAGGCAGGAGATATATAGATTGGTTCACATCAAGAAGCATGCATACATGCTTGTGTTCTCCTTGGGCGGCCGAGAAGCACCTGATCATGCTCACCACTTGACTCGACCACATCGCCTCAACTGCGCAAGTCAGCGGCTACGCGGCCATGCCACTGCGTTCCTGTCTTGCGCCTCTGCTGCTGTTGTAGCTCACACTGCCACTGGAACAATCATAAATATACGACCAATAGCTAAATAAACAACGTTTTAGTGGTAACCACATACATCGTCGATCGTTGTTGCGTTGTTCTAAATAGCATATCACCCAGCTGTGTGGCAGGAGCCTCAGCGCTGACGGACGGCGAGATCATCCGAAGCATGAGGTATTCACGCACAACGTTCAAAAGCTGGCAGCCTTGGTATGCATGCACTATGGATGAAGAGAATCTTTAATAAGTTTACAAATTTATGTCCGGCAACCGGCATACACACGTATGCTCATAATAGGTTACACGTCCTTGTCCTACTCATAATATGATTTGACCTGCCTATGCACATACGCTGGACCAAATCGTTTTATGTCCGGCTGAGTCCTTCCAAATTATCTTTTTGTGTCTCTTCTCAATCATTAACTTCTCCGAATACATCTCCTGCCCATGGCGTTTGGCTTTGGTCAGAAAAAATATGACTTATTTGTACATGAGAAAAATAGACTATTTGTACGTGACGTGTCCAATTGTTTGTACGTAACAATATTTATATGTAATGTTTACATCTAGAAATCTCAACCCTTAATCTATAAAATTAGTGGTCAAGATAATTTAATCTGTGTGGACGAACGTCATGACTTGTTTTACTCTTGTTTTAATTATATAATAGATTTAGAATGCATATCATGTCTATAACCACATCATTGCTATGTGTTCCTCTCATTTCCTAGATTTTTATGACCACACATGTTATTGTTAGAGTTGATATGAGAACAATTGGCATCTAATGATTGTTAGAATACATATTATGAGCATAACATCATGATTGCTATATGTTACTCTCGTTTACAAGATTTTTATAACAACGCATGTTATTTCTTAGAGTTGATATGAGAACAGTAGTAGTAAGTGCAATGGTAGAATATGAGTAGGCGCTGTCATATCTGTTTTCCTCTCATTGTTACATGATGTTTGAACCATGACATGTTGCTAGAATATGAAATCCATTGGCTTATTTTTTTAACTTAGGGTATGATTATGACCACGGCATTGCAATTCTCTGTCTATGATATGTGTCACTACTATAATAATCTTAATTCCACACATGCTCTAAACATGGTTGTTTATTTTTATCCTTTTCGTCTCCAGTTTGAATTGTTGCAGTAGACGCAAATGCGCTGGCCTTCATGATTCCAGGACCTGGAATCATACCAGCCGATGGGTGGTGGTTTATCGCTCGTTCAGCTGACGGCGGTCAATTGATGCTCATTCGCACGTACCAAATTGACCAAACCATTACATCAAACCACATGCAGTACAATGCATGGGGCGTTCGTGACATTGATGGCTATGGCTGCTTTATGTTCGAGAAAGATCCCAGCTCCATTGGGCCAGGCGTATTCAACTGGAGGCGGGTTTATAGCCTCGGCAACCACTCCTTGTTCCTCGGGCTCAATTATCCGATCATCCAACCAATCATCGATCATATCACCGGCAATGGTTACTGTGCTATGCAACATCCATTCGCGAGGGGGGGCTGTGTTTACACATCATACCATGGGTTTCATGAATCACCATATCCAGAGATTCATCGACACAGCTTGTTGCCAGGTAATTTTCAGTGTGTGAAAGGCATCAAGCTTCCATGCGATGGATGGCTTTTGCAAACCCGACATGCGGCAATGTGGTTCATGCCAACAACAAATATGCACAACTTGATTCTTGCTGATATCTAGGCTGAGCCATGTATTCTGCTGCTGTAGCACAACCCTCTTTTGTTGGATATTATGTACTGTTGTTAGTTTGAAGCACTCCTCTGGTTTAAAGGATAGATACCTTCCTGGATTCAAGTGCATCCTAACTCACCTGCGTAGGATATACTGATAATGATGATGGAGATGCTGTGCAGAAGCCATATATATATATATATATATATATATATATATATATATATATATATATATAAGTTAGGCTTCAAGTGCGTACTTGTTAGTTAAACCTATGTATAAATTGTGATACTAAATACGACTAGTAAGTAGTACAGTAGCAGTACTAGTATATGTCGGTCAAATTATTCATCATGTCCACACATTGAATTGACGTGACAACACGCTGCGCGTGAGGTGACACAAGAATCCCGGCAGCGTGTTCAGGTATTCTGGACTTCAGATTTGGAGTACCACTTATCTGTCGAAATCTTTCATCATTCACTTAAAATAGTCGATTGATCATACATTGAGTACCATATAACTAGAATTACCGATGCAAGTCGAAGAAGGATTGGCCGGTGCTGCCGGCTGGTGTCAAGTTCGATCCCACGGATCAGGAGCTGATCGAGCACCTTGAGGCCAAAGTGAGTGCTGACAGCGCGAGATTTCAGTCTCTCATCGATTTGTTCATACCAACCATCGACAGCGAGCACAGCATATGCTACACCCAACCCGAGAAACTTCCAGGTAAGACACCGATCGGCCGTCTACTTGCACAAACATATTCCTTTGTTTATAGCTCTATTTTTCTTTTTAGACGCAGACCTGGTGAAGCAATTACAATTTGACAGTTAATAAAAAGTGAAACAAGTGACTGCAACATGCCAAAGATGTTATGAAAATGCCAACTACGTACACTAAAACCTATATTCCACAATACTGCAGGTATCACACTGAGTGGCCTAAGGAAGCAATTCTTCTAGCGCAATTCTAGGGCGTTCAAAAGGGGCACGTGGATGCGTCGCAAGATACAGTCAGAGTGCGGCATGCACGCGATGTGGCACAAGACCGGCAATACCTTGCCGGTGATGGTCAACGGCCGGCAGACGGGCAGCAAAAAAGGTTCTGGTGCTGCACACCAACAAGAACTTTGACCAGCAGAGGACCAACTGGGTGATGCACCAGTACCACCTCGGGGACCTGGAGCAAGAGAAGGAGCTGGAACTGGTCCTCTGCAAGATTTTCTACCAGACAAACACTAGGGCCAGGAGTAAAAAGATTATAAGTTAGTTAGGTATTGGTAGTTGTACTACCTTGTCGTCCGCAAGTTGGTATTGTTGTTAACGATCTTTTGGTATGAACTTGCATTTGCTTCCAACCATCATGTCGAGGGTCAGCGTGGATATAAAGCTGAATCATTTGTTTCAAAACGAATTTTCAGGCGCCTGATTTTTATTTGATGGGTAGCATAAGCACCCGCCGTTCGAAATCCCAGTTCTCCAATTTTTTCGAAACAAGTGCATGAACTTATTATCACGATAAAAAACCAATATCCGTGGTGCATCCCAGTTATCAGTCTGTACTTGCAGAATTCTCTCGTTTATTGAGCACGTATATTGTTTTTTCAGGTCGAGCAAGTTTCAACTGGGCTGCAGACTGCCCAGGGTTGGTTTTGTTTTTAACAAGCCCAGCCCATGACGACAACGGGGCACAAAGATCCAGCAGGTATCTACTGGCCTCTGGCCCGCCATCGTTAGTTATATTTTGTCTTACAACATCCGCAGGCAGTTTTTTTACTGAATCAAACAAACAACCCAGTTCTATTTTCCTCTTGAAACGCATGTCCTACATCCGTTTTCTAATCTCTACCTATAGTTTTACTAGTTCATATACATGTATCATTATATTGAAAACACATGAAATTCCCTTTTCATATTTACATCCTTATTTTTGTTGTTTTTTCCCACCCAGCGCTGATTTTTTTACCACTGGTTTTCCCTTAAACCAACTCAATTGTCCCACGTCTTATTTGCTCACAAAAACAAAACGATTTTTTTTGGAAAATCAATAAGTTCTTAAAAAATGTTTATCATTTCGGGATTACAACAGTTCGGACTCCACCAAAATATGCAAAATAAGGTTGATGTTTTTGACCGTGGTCCTCGGCAGAAAATGGGCTGTAATAAATTACTTAAGAATTAGCAAATGGGCTGCAAATTATAAAAAAATAGCAAATGGGCTTTATGTTGTCTGCCACAGATTTGGAGGCTGACTTGTGGGCCTACCAAGTTCATGCGTACACAAGGTTTCGCAAAAAAGAAACTTAGTCAACAATCGACTCTACCAGCGTCAGACCATTAGATGTCAATCTAACGGCAATCGTGCTTCTTCAGTCTCTGATCTTCCTGCCCCAGCCGCCCAAACCAACGCCGTAGGAACCGCCTGCTCCTGCCTCCCATGGTCGGCAGTGCTGCCGGGCAGGTCTCACGGCCCCATCATACTCGCATCCCTGGCCTGTCTATCCCTCTACTCACCCACACCTCATGTTATTTTCCGGTGACAGTAGCCGAACCAGTCAACCCTCGTACTCTCCACCGCGTGGGCAGCCACTGCCGTGTCTTCCTCGGCTCCGTGTCGTTCCCTTCGTAGGCCTCGCCGTCGTCCACCTCCCTGGTGCTCTCGGCGCGGCATGGTCAACAATGTCCATCCAACGGCCGTAGTGCTTCTTCAACCTTTGGTCTTCTTGCCCCAGCCGCCCAAAGCAGTGCCGGTCGTGCCGCATGCTCCTGCCTCCTGTGGCCGGCTGTGCTGCCGCGGAGGCCTCACCGTCCCCATACTACTCCTACCGCTGGCCAGGCCATCCCTCCACTCACCCACTCCCCCTGTTATTCTGTGGCGACGACAGCCTCACACCGCAGCCGAACCAGTGAACCCTCGTGCTCCTCTCTACGTGGGCATCCACTGCCGCGTCTTCCCCAGCTCCGTGTCGTCCCCTTCCTAGGCCTCGCCGTCATCCACCACCGTGGTGCTCTCGGCGCGGCGTGGTCAATGTGGTCAACGACCGACTTCCATCAGAAGAGTACTGTACGTGGAGAGGCTGACAGCTAGGTCCATGGCAGCCGCAAGGAAGTGCTTCCTTATTACTCGCAAAATAATTATTCCTCCACCTGACAGCAGGGACCCACCGGACGGGCCACCAGTATTTCGTGGAAAAAATGTTTCCCCCCTGACTGCTGGGACCCACCGGACGGGCCACCGTATTTCGTGAAAAAAGTTTGCCCCAGACTGCTGAGACCCACCGAACGGACCACCGTATTTTGCAAAAAAACGTTCCCCCCATTGTCAGCTCGGACCCACCGGAAGTGCCTCCTTATTACACACAGAAAAATGAATACTCCCCCTGTTAGCTGGGACCCACCATGGTGGGAGGCTGACTTGTGGGCATACTAACTTGACGGGGACGGAGGGCTTTGTCAACTTAGTCAATATGAACGATTCTAGGTCCAGTGACCGTACGATGTCCATCCAACGGCCATCGTGCTTCTTCAATCTCTGCTCTTCCTGCTCCAGCCACTCAAACAAGCACCGGCGGGACTGCCTGCTCCCTCCTACCCGCGGCAGGCTGTGCTGCCGCGCAGCCCTCACCGCCCCATCATACTCCCATCGCTGGCCTAGCCATTCCTCTACTCACCCACACCTGCTGTTATTCTCCAGCGACGGCAGACGAACCAGTAAACCCTCGTACAGTCGTACTCCCCTCCGCATGGGAAACAACTGCCGAGTCTTCCATGCCTCCATGTCGTTCCCTTCCTAGGCCTCACCGTCGACAACCGCCCTGGTGCTCTCGGCGCGGCCTGGTCAATGTGGTCAACAACTGACATGCATCTGAAGTGGACTGTACGTGGAGAGGCTGATAGCTGGGTCCATGGCCGTACGCAAGGAAATGCCTCCTTATTACGCGCAAAATAATGATTTCTCCACCTGACATCGGGGACCCACCGAAAGGGCCTCTGTATTTCACGAAAAATACGTTACCGCCGATGACAGCTCGGATCCACCAGCTATATCTTCGTAGGCAAGGAAGTGCCTCCTTATTACGCACAAAAAAAATGAATACTCCCCCTGTTAGCTGGGACCTTGTATAGTGGCAACCTGACTTGTGGGCCTACTAAGTTCACGGGATGGAGGGCTTTTTCAACTTAGTCAATATGCACGATTCTAGCTCCAGTGACCATACGATGTCCATCCAACGGCCATAGTGCTTCTTCAACCTCTGGTCTTCTTGCTCCAGCCGCCCAAACCAGTGCTGGTCGTGCCTCGTGCTCCTGCCTCCCATGGCTGTCTGCGATGCGGTGGAGGCGTCACTGCCCCCTACTACTCCCACCACTGGCCAGGCCATCCCTCTACTCACCCACAAACCCTGTTATTCTGCGTCGACGGCAGCCTCACACCACAGCGAACCAGTGAACCCTCGTACTCCTCTACGCATGGGCATCCACTGCCGCGTCTTCCCTGGCTCCGCGTTGTCCCCTTCCTAGGCCTCGCCGTTGTCCACCGCCCAGGTGCTCTCGGCGTGGCGTGGTCAACGTGCTCAAGGAACGGCTTCCATCGGACGTGGACTTTATGTGGAGTGGCTGACAGCTGGGTCCACGGTCGCAGCAAGGAAGTGCATCCTTATTACGTGCAAAATAATTATTCCTCCACCTGACAGCGGGGACCCACCGGACGGGCTACCGTATTTCGCAAAAAAATGTTTCCCCCTGAGTGCTGGGACCCACTAGCTACATCTTCGCACGCAAGGAAGTGCGTCCGGGCAATAAAAAAATGATTCGCCCCCCTGACTGCTGGGACCCACCAGCTACATCTTCACACGCCAGGAAGTGCGTCCGGGCAAAAAAAACGATTCGCCCATCTGACTATTGGGACCCACCAGCTACATTTTCACATGCAAGGAAGTGCCTGACAGTCGGGACCCA
The DNA here is from genome assembly GCF_018294505.1 of Triticum aestivum. Lineage (NCBI taxonomy): Eukaryota > Viridiplantae > Streptophyta > Magnoliopsida > Poales > Poaceae > Triticum > Triticum aestivum. The sequence goes on from NC_057801.1 coordinate 705,364,979, forward strand.
CCTGGTCGAAGCATACGTAGCATTGTCATTCTAGTCGCGAACGTGTATGTACATACTGGTCATTGTAGAGGCGCGCACGTGTCGTAGTAGAGGCGCACATGTAGCATGTACACGCACGTACAACGGCCAGGGTGCAAGAAAGAAAATATGGCCACGTATGTGTACATACGGGCGGGGTCTCGAACGCCTACTCGCACATACGTACGGCGAGGGCTCGTGTACATGGCTGGGTCGGAACGGAGAAACAGCGTCGTCGTCATGTTCATGGGGAGCCAACCAGCTGGGTCGGAACGGAATGCGTGGTCGTGTTCACCGGGAGGGCTTGGATGGAACATGCAATGGAAACGAGGCCTGGCGTACCGCACAACGGAGGAAACGGACCTCCTACGGTCGAAACGGGGGTACCGGTCCTGTTGATCGGGAGGGGTGTGGCGTACCGCAAAACGGACGAAATGGACTTGTGTTGAAGCATTACGGTCGAAAAGGGGGTCCTGTTGATCGGGAGGGGTGTGGGGTACCGCAAAACGGACGAAATGGACTTGTGTTGGAGCGCTACGGTCGAAATGGGGGTCCTGTTGATCGGGAGGGGTGTGGCATACCGCAAAACAGACGAAACGGACTTGTGTTGGAGCGCTACGGTCGAAACGGGGGTCTTGTTCATCGGGAGGGGTGTGGCGTACCGCAAAACGGGACTCCACGAGATACTGTTCATCTCCACCGTCGACCTCCTCCAGCCTCCACGGGCTACCGTCAACCTCCTCCAGCCTCCACGGGCTCCTGTTCATCCAGCCTCCACCGCGCGCTACTCCACCGGCTACTGTTCAACCACCCCTCCACCGTCTACTGTTCTTCCAGCCCTCCACAGTATACTGTTCATCCAGCCCTCCTCACCACGGGGTCCTGTTCAACCACCCCTCCACGGCCACCCCTCCACCGTCTACTGTTCATCCAGCCCTCCACACCACAGGGTCCTGTTCATCCAGAGGCAACGCCACCGCTCACTGTTCATCCAATCGATCGGCTTCAGTTAGCAGCAGTAGCGAAGGAATCGCTCCATCGGGTTCAGTAAACAACCATCGATCGATCGCTCGGGTTCAGTAACACGTAGCCTGCAGTGCAATCGCTCGGGTTCAGTTAGAGCCCAACGCCTCGCTCGGGTTCAGTTAGAGCCAACGCCTTGCACACATGCGCGTACATGTACGAGAGAAACACGCATTGCTCGGCCCCCGACCTCCCACTGTAACCGGAAACTCCCCGAAATTTTCCTCCCCCTCGCTTCTACCACGGTTTTTTCCGTCATGGACGGCCCAAAGAATGTCATGCAGTTGCGTCTCCGGCCCGCCCAGGACGAAAAGCCCATTTTCTGTCATGATTTTTTGTTGTAGAAGTAGGAGACCACCAAATCTATGATGATACCGGGTTTTGTCACAATTATCGTCATAGAAGTGTCATATGTATGACAGAAAAAAATTTCGTTCGACCCAAAATGTCACGGATGTGTCTTTTTTTGTAGTGTATAATCATGCCCACGGATACTTGAGGTGGCAATGGAGTATCTAGGTGACATTAGGGTTTTTGTTGATTTGTGTCTTAAGGTGTTATTCTAGTATGAACTCTATGATAGATTGAGCAAAAAGAATAGCTTCACGTTATTTTACTACGAACTCTTGAATAGATAGAACAGAAAGGATAACTTTGAGGTGGTTTCGTACCCTACCATAATCTCTTTGTTTGTTCTCCGCTATTAGTGGCTTTGGAGTGACTCTTTGTTGCATGTTGAGGGATTGTTATATGATCTATCTATGTTATTATTGTTGAGAGAACTTGCACTAGTGAAAGTATGAACCTTAGGCCTTGTTTCCTATCATTGCAATACCGTTTACGCTCACTTTTATCATTAGTTAACTTGCTGTTTTTATATTTTCAGATTACAAATAGTTTTATCTACCATCCATATTGCACTTGTATCACCATCTCTTCGCCGAACTAGTGCACCTATACAATTTACCATTGTATTGGGTGTGTTGGGGACACAAGAGACTCTTTGTTATTTGGTTGCAGGGTTATTTGAGAGAGACCATCTTCATCCTATGCCTCCCACGGATTGATAAACCTTAGGTCATCCACTTGAGGGAAATTTGCTAATGTCCTACAAATTTGTGCACTTGCAGGCCCAACAACGTCTACAAGAAGAAGGTTGTGTAGTAGACATCAAGCTCTTTTCTGGCGCCGTTGCCGGGGAGGTGAGTGCTTGAAGGTATATCTTTAGATCTTGCAATCGAATCTTTTTGTTTCTTGTTTTATCACTAGTTTAGTTTATAAAAGAAAACTACAAAAAAATGGAGTTGAGTTTGTCTCATACGCTTTGTCTTTTTAATATCTTTCATGAGTTTGATGAAAAGGAAAATTGTGCTCAAGTGCTAGAAGAAAAAATCTATAGAATGTTTGATACTAAATCTTTGAATGATGAGCATGATTGCAATGTTGTTAGTATGAACTCCTTGAATATCCATAGTACTAATGATGATTGCTCTAGTCATGATGAAAATATCTCGCATAAGCATGTCAACTTTTGTGGAGTGCATGTTTGTATGAACACACCAAATAGAGAAGATATATATTGCAAGAGGCATAAGTATTTAGAAACTCAAAGGTTGCAAGAAAGTCTTGATGTTTGTGCTGAAAAATTCAAATTTTGTTTGCCATGCAATGTTGTAGAGCTATCATATGTCTCCTGTCATTTATTTTTAAGCCACCTGCTATCTGCTACTTTTACAGTGCACTAGTTTTGCACACACTTCACCCATACTCTCACTATTGTGTTTTTATGCAAGGGTATTTCAGACTCTCCTGCCGAAAGAGAAGCAACAAAGAAAAGAGAGAAGTCACTCCAGCTTGGTATACGGGTAGGCAAGACACATTACAACGCTATAAAGGGTGCAGTGTCAGCAGATGGAGACGGTAAACGTAGCTCTGTAGTTGATGACCTCGCTCGCAATGAACCACCATCCCAGGTGCTTGCTTTAACTTCACGGTGTCATATGTGGTTGCATGTTGGTGTCTAGCTTGTATTCGAAAGGCCGAAGTCAGTCTTTATTAAGATAAGGAAATATATTTTTTACATGAACCACCATCCCGTGAGCACCAGAAGACAAATAGCTAGTTAGGGCACTGGCCGAGCCAGTGACAAGCCCAGCAAAGACAGGCATCACCTGGAAGCCAACGAAGGTGGCGAAGCAGCCCGCCTCTCACCAGGCTCTCAGGTCCTAGATGATCATGTTCACCACTCCAGCCGGATGTCTAGCTTGTATTGCTTCCAATTTGGTTAAATTGCATCTGCTTAGCTTACACATTATACCTTTGAATAGGACATGACTTTCTATTTTTGGTACATACTAGTACATCTGTGTATTAACCATGTTCTTACATCAAACTAATGTTCTTGTGGATCCCTCATCAATCACTTATGACGAGGCAGGTAGGCAAGGGGACTACTCCTCATTTAAAGAATGCAGCATCAGCCTCCCGACATGATTCTCAAGAAACAGAAATGCTAGATGAATATAGTGAATGTAGCTCTGTAGTTGATTACAGCATTTCCCCTACACTAGCATTGTAGGTGCTTGCTCTAACTTGGCAGCATGATATGTGGTTGCATGTTGCATATGGTGTCTAGATTGTAATTCTTCCAATCCGGTTAAACTGCATGTGCTAGTCTGCTTAGCTTATACTCCTGTAAATGTGACATTATACCTGTTAATGTGACATGTCTTCCTGTATTTAGTACATAGTACATCTGTCTATTAAGCATGGCCTTACATAAAACTATTGTTTTTTTGTATCCCGCATCAATCAATATGACGAGACACCTTTAGTATATGCAGTGCGATATTAGTTGCATCTTTCATATGATTTATAGCATGCGCTGCTTCTAATTTGTTGAAATTCCATTTATGATGGGACGCTTTTAACTTGGAAGTCATATTGGTTGCATCTTTCATGTGGTGTCTAGCTTGCATTGCTTCTTATTTGCTGGAATGGTTTCTGCTTAGTTTACATAAACAGTTGTGAACATGCCATGCCGTCCTGTTTTTCGTACATATTCCATCCTGGTATCATGTGTTTGCCTTACATCAAAGTAGTGATTGTCAGTATCATGCATGAATGAGTTCCGAAGAGAAAATTGTATTGCTTTTTCTTGTCGGTTTTACTTGACAATTCAAAATCAATAAAGCGGAAGGAAGTTAGCAAGGCAGCGGATAAAGGTGCTCCTTCCAAATGGAGGGCCTCTACAGTTTCTACTCCTCCACACCCCCAAGATGATTTCCAAGACAACACATGCATAGACACTCAACAAAGCTGTGTTTATGATGAGCACGTCTCCCCTAGTGCAGCATCACTAGTGCTCCCTCTAACTTGGCACTGTTATATGTGGTTGCATGTTATGTGTGATGTCTAGCTTGTATTTCTTCTAATTTTGTTGAATTCCATCTGCTTACTTTACACATTATACTTGAATAAGACACGTGTTCCTGTTTCTAGAACATACAATATCTGTCTATCACACCATGTTCTTACATCAAATTACTACTGTTGTGTAACCTGCAACAATCACTTATCATAAGACACGTTTGACTTCGGAGTGTCATATAGGTTACATCTCACATTCTTTTCTAGCTTGTGCTACTAATTTGTTGAAATGGCACTTATGACGAGACAGTTTTAACTTGGTAGAGTGATATTATTTGCATCTTTCATATGGTGTCTTGCTTTCATTGCTTCTAATTTGTTGAAATGCCTTCTCCTTAGTTTACACATCATAAGCTGTGAATATGCAATGGCACTAATGACGAGAGACATCTAACATGGTAGTGTGATGTTGTTTGCATCTTGCATATGATTTATTGCTTGTACTGCTTCACATTTGTTTAAACGCCATTTATGCTGAGACACTGTTAACTTGGCAGAGCGATATTTGTAGCGTCTTTCATATGGTGTCTACCTTCCATTGCATTGCTTCTAATTTGGTGAAATGTCTTCTTCTTAGTTTACAAATCATAGTTCTGGTTATCTCTTCCATCTTGTTTTTCATACATATTACATCCTCCTATCATGTGGTTATCTAACATCAAAGTTTTATTCGTCTGCATCATGCATCAATTTGTTCTGAAGAACTAAATTTTATTCATTTTTCTTGTCGGCTTGACTTAACATGGCACAGAGAAAGAGGAAGAAATAGAGAATGGTAGGGAATGAGAAGCGGATGAATCCTGCAGATTCTGCTGGTACTGATGGTGCAATAGAAGGTGAAAGTCCAGCGGAAAATTCTACAAACACGGCATCCCATGCTACATGAACTGCAAAAAAAGCCAAACAGAAACAAATAGCTGCCACCAAACAAGCAGAGACAGCCCTAGTTCTTGCAACACCTACCACAGTACTACCAGCTGCACGACATACTCGTGCGTCAACTGAGCTAGCAGCACGTTCCCAAGCTCCCTTGCCACCTGACACTACTTCCCGAGCACTCTTGACACAAGACGAGTTGGCAATATCAGATGAACCTTGTGAGCTTCAACAGCAAGAAGGTAGTTGCTGGAGTCAAGTTACAGTTGCATGCTTCTTTATATGTAGTCTCACAGTTTGATGTACACTAACACTTCCTATGTTTGTTGTTGGACTAGCACCTAGGCGCAAGAGGAAACAAACATCAGGGATAATGCTCGATAGGTTAACTAAATCTAGAGGAGGAAGAATGAAGATCCGTTTTGAGCTAGGTTTAAAAAGGCCATGTGATGCTACAGAGTCAGCCAAGTTAGTATCAGAGGCAGCGGTTGCCGTTAGATGTCATGTACGTATCCTCCCAACATGGATTCAGTATAGGAATGACAAAGACGAAACCTAGTTCAACACCTTCCTCGATCATTTATTTGTAAGTATGGTTATGTATGGAAACTAGTAATATCGTCTTGCTCTGTCCCATACTTTCTAGGTTGCTGATAATGAGACTCCCATAATTTTCAACAGATGAGGTTCAAGTTGGATAGCCAAGATGATGCAACCAGACAAGCTTGCACCCATGTTTTCAAGTCTGCTCTGCGACAGTATCGGTATAACTTGAGGAAAACTCACTTTGAAGGCAAGGCTAACAGTGAACTTTGCCAAACATCTCCAGTGGAAAATATATCGGATGAAGACTGGAGGGGCCTTGTTAAACACTGGTCTGATCCGAAGTATCAGGTACATTATATATATGTGATCAGATCACATGTTGAAGTCCTATTGACGCATGTGCCACACAAATCTATCTTCTTGTAGGTGAACTGTTCAAAGAACAAGGCCAACCGTATGAAAGTGAAATTCCAACAGACGACGAGATCTCGTAGCTATATTGCACACTGCGGGGCTCTTGTAATTAGATGCTATTTCACTCTTTTCGCTGTACCATATTATCAGATCTATATTGACTTATTCGAAATGCAGAGGAAAGCCCGCAAGGACCAAAAAGTACCTGAACCAAATGCTGTGGAAATCTTCAAGGACTATCACACTAGCAAGAAGAAGGGCATGACTACACCAGTCAAAGCCGCTGTTGTAAGTCCTTAAGCCTCATGCCTTTTAAATACTACTTACTCTGACTTGTGCCTTAAACTGCATGGTTTGCAGCCAATGTCTATTACTCTTTTCAATTTTATACACAATTGTCTTAGCATATCATTGCACCTTACAAGGTTTAAAAGGGAGGAGTGATGTTCCTTTGATCTTGACCCGTAATCTAGTTCCGTGCTGGACTTGCCCACACAACGTTACAATTGCCTGTTTGACTGTTCTTAGTTGTTTTGTGATATGAATGATGTCATACTATGCTTACCGTATTATAAACTTCGTCTCTTTATCCTTAGCCCTCAATACAACATGAAGAAATAGACAATACATTAGCGATGGTACATGGTCATATGTTTGGAACCTGGTTTTCTTATGTACTTTGCAATAAAATACAACTAATATTTTACATGGGTTCACCAGAATAAGTTTTGTATATAGACCAAAGCTATTTTGTTTGGTTTTGCTGCCTCCTTAATATCTTCCGTTCTGGTAGTACTAATGTAAAACCTCAACTTTTTAGCGAGCTATGGAAAAAATGGTGGAACCGCCACCTTCTGAAGGTGGCGAGGCAACTATAACCGCAATGTCAGCTCTTGCTGCAGTGGGTCAGTACCTGTCCACTAACAGTGCGAAAAACACGTTCCTGCGTAATACTGGGTTGGTTGTTAAGGCAATATCGTCCAAACTGCCTCATGATCAAGATATGCAAGCTCAAAGCAATGTTGTATCTGCGCTCCAGACACAAGTCCATTCCCTAACAGAAGCCCTTTGTGAAACAAGGAGAAACATTGCTCAATGTCGTCAAGATATGCATGGTTTTGAAACCAGACTATCAGACATTTGCTATGTTGTTCAAGAGCCTAGGGGAAATGAAGGCGAGGGTTATGGTGTTCCATCGGACAATACAACATGAAAACGTAATAGTCAGGTCAAATGAACCGAGCTTCTGAACTTCTGGTGGTGCATTTATCTACTAGACTGTTAAGTTTTATGCCAACCTTCCCTTTGTTATATAGTTGTAATTTGTTTTGGTGCGATACAAAATTTATTCTTAACATGCAGCCACCAGCCAAAGAAAACAGCAAGCCATTTTTGTATACTGTAGGGTGTTCCCTATATTTGCACTGGTGGCGATCTTTGATGCCGAGTGGATGTAATCTGTGCAATCGCCCTAATAGCCTAGCGTTAGTTTGGGCCTTATTTATTTCCTAGTCTTCTTTTTCCCTGGTTTGCTAGTGGCCACAACTACCCATGGGCCATATACGGGCCATAGGATCCATGGGTCTCCTACGGGTCGTCGATAAATGGGCCTGTAATCGGTGGGCCTCGGGCCGTTGATAAATGGGCCTCGGGCCGTCGGATAAATGGGTCTACATGGGCCGTAATCGGGCGTAATTGGTATCGGCCCAACACGGTAACGGGCCGTTAACAGGCCGTAGGACTGCAAAAGCTTAATTCTGTCACAGGCATAACGGGTCGTTAATGGGCCAGAATATAGGATGGGCTGGCCAAAAACGGGCTGATTCTTGCCATGGGCCGAATTTGGCCCATTAGGGTAACAGGCCAGTAACGGGCCGACTCTTGCCATGGGCCGAATTTGGCCCATTTAGGGAACATGCCAGTAATGGGCCGACTCTTGCCATGGGCCGAATTTGGCCCATTAGGGGAACAGGCCAGTAATGGGCCGGAAGTAATCAAGGTCCGAAAAGGAGCCCAAGAACGTATGGGCCGTCAATAGGCCGAAAGCTAACACGGGCTGGAAACGGCCCATGTAAATAACGGGCCGTTAACGGGTACAAAGAAAATTACTGTTCATTATGGGCTAGAGTCACCGTGGGCATGTAAAGGGCCGAAAGATACGAAGGCCTCATATGGGCCGAAAGACGTCGTGGGCTATGCATGGGCCGAAAGTGAAATGGGCTGGTGTTATATTCGACGGGCCACATGACGTTGTTGGGCCAATTTCCTTTAGTGCCTAACGGGCCGTAAAATGGGCTATTTGCGAAGAGACCATTAACAGGCTCTTCATGGGCCAGCCCGTTAACTTTTGACCAAGTCAAACGGGGCGGCTTTGTAAGCTAAATGGGCCAGTGGTGGGCCGTGGCACGTGTTGACATATCATAGGCGCCTATCTGACCCACTGATGAGCTGACACGTGTTTCGTCCGGCCAATAAGAATTTTACACATGGAAATTTCCCATTGGTCGAGGCTGTTAACGGGTTATCGGATCCAAAACCCAACCCGATAGCTTAACAGCGTTCCGTTACGGTGGATGCCACATGTCGGTCACCCTTGACAAAAGCACTTCTGTGACACGCGATTTATCGTCATGGAAGTGGACACTTCCGTGATGATAATTTTGGTAATGTCATGGAACACTTCTACGACAACACAGGTATGACTATCTTGATTCTGTCATAAATTTGTCATGGATGTACATGCATGACAAAAAACGCGACCTACTATGACAAACATGTATCATCACGGAAGTGTATTTTTTTGTAGTGATAGGACTTTCCAAACTTCTAGTGAACCTATTGCTAAACCACCTGAGAATCCAAATGATATCTCTATGTTGGATGCTGAAACACAATCTGGTAATGAACATAAACCTAGTGAAAATGTTAATGATGATGTTCATGATGATGCTCAACCTAGTAATGATAATGATGCAGAAGTTGAACCTGCTATTGATCTTGATAACCCACAATCAAAGAATCAACTTTATGATAAAAGAGACTTCGTTGCTAGGAAACATGGTAAAGAAAGGGAACCATGGGTTCAGAAACCCATGCCTTTCCCTCCGAAACCATCCAAGAAAAAGGATGATGAGGATTTTGAGCGCTTTGCTGAAATAATTAGACCTATCTTTTTGCGTATGCAATTAACTGATGTGCTCAAAACAAATCCTTATGCTAAGTAGATGAAGGATATCATTACTAATAAAAGGAAGATACCGAAAGCTGAAATTTCCACCATGCTTGCTAATTATACTTTTAAGGGTGGAATACCAAAGAAACTTGGAGATCCCGGAGTACCTACTATACCATGCTCCATTAAGAGAAATTATGTTAAAACTGCTTTATGTGATCTTGGAGCCGGTGTTAGTGTTATGCCTCTCTCTTTATATCATAGACTTGACTTGAATAAGTTGACACCTACTGAAATATCTTTACAAATGGCTGATAAATCAACTGCTATACCTGTCGGTATTTGTGAGGATGTGCCTGTTGTGGTTGCAAACGTTACTATTTTAACGGACTTTGTTATTCTTGATATTCCCGAGGATGATAGTATGTCTATTATTCGTGGAAGACCTTTCCTTAATACTGCAGGGGCTGTTATTGATTGCAACAAAGGCAATGTCACTTTCCATGTTAATGGTAACGAGCATACGATACACTTTCCGAGGAAACAACCTCAAGTTTATAGTATCAACTCTATTGGAAAAATTCCATCGATTATATTTGGAGGTTTTGAATTTCCTCTCCCTACTGTCAAGAAGAAATATGATATACTTATTATTGGGGATGTCCATATCCCTGTTGAGGTAACATGATGTTATTCGAAATTTCTCCGGTTCCATGTTAATCGGAATAAATTTGTTAACAAGACTTGATCAACCTTGTTAGTGGATTCTTTTTGATGAGCATGAGATGGATGAAACTAGAAGCACAACCTTCTGTACCCTCTTTATATTTTCTCTTATTTAGTAGAAATAAAGTAAAATAGTATTTTTTCTATCTGTTTCCTGATTTATCCGTGCAATATAAAAATATCCCAAAAATAAAAGTCCTCAGAATGCCATGCCAATTTAATATGATTTTTTCAGCAATATTTGAGGATTTACTGTGCAAAAATTACCACAGGGGGAGATGCCACCTGGCCACGAGGGTGGAGGGCGCGCCCCCTGCCTCGTGGGCCCACGGTGGCCCTCCTCCACTTATCCCTGCACCCATCTTCTTCCTCTGCCTTACACAAACACGAAAAACCAACTCAAGCACGAGTTCCAGCCCCTGTTGCTGTGATTTTCGATCTCCTTGCTCAAGGCACCTCTCGCAAAACTGCTTGGGGAGATTGTTCCTTGGTATGTGACTCCTCCATTGGTCCAATTAGTTTTTGTTCTAGTGCTCTATTCATTGCAAATTTATGCTGCATAGGTGACCATGTTCTTGAGCTTGCATGTCAAATTCATATGGTTCCAAGTAGTTCTAATGCTTGATATAGGCTCTAGGCACTTGTGGGAGTAGTTGATATCAATTTTATTGAAGTTGGTTCACTTTTATTTGAAGTTACTAAAAATTCTAGATTGTTTCAGAAATAATGAAGAGACTTTTGAGGGGCTCGTCGAGTCGAAGCTCGAAGGAAAAACAAAAGGAAGAAGAACAGAAGCCCAAATTTAATTTGCCTCGCACCGCGGAGGTCCGGCCGTGTGAATGGCCTTCCGATGACTTCTTGAAGAAAGCCGAGATTTATGAGGATTTCTATTTATTGATTGAGAATGCTGGCCTCATCGACTTCCTCCGCGACCAACGTCATCAGTATCTCTTACTCACAAATACTTTGGTGCAAAACTTCTACTTTTTCCCTAAGAAATCACCTCCATCAGTAGAGTTTCATTTATATGACGTTGTTAAGGAGATGCCATTAGCTGAATTTTGCGAGGTTTGCAAAATACCCTTTGAGGGCACCTTGGATGAACCACACCGTAACGAAGTAGAAGATTTTATTAACACTATCACGGTGGGAGAAACCAGGAAGGTTTCTGATGCAAGGATTACTAGCATACATTTTCCTGTTTTACGCTACTTTGCCTTATTTGCTAGTCGTTGTTTGATTGGTCGCGGGAACTGTGGAAACCTGAGTGTTCCTGATATTACCATTTTTTTCCATGGTTTATACCGCAATAACTCTGTTAGTATGGGTGGAATTGTTGCTAGACGGTTAAGCCTGAACCGTACTAAGGGCCCCGTCTTTGGAGGCATTTATGCTTCACCCCTAGCTGAATATTTTGAAATACCTATTAGGCATGAGGAGAAAGAGGAAACATCGTTGCCCCGTGCTTATTTAGATTATAAGAGTGCGCTAGCGCATGACTTTCTTGTTAAGAGTCGTGAAGGGGAGCTCAAATATAAATTGTACTTTGATAAACATCACCCTGAGACTATTACTTTGCATGCTCCCTCTTTGTTTAACTTGTCTGCAAGTCCTCACATCGTTCCGTGGGCGGCCGTTCAAGCCTATCGAAATCCTGCACCAGCCCCGGAACCGGAGCCACAAGATGAGCCTCCACGACAGTCTGTTTATTCTTGGGATCTAGAGGTGGTTGCCAGCCATTGGCAGTCAGAGTCTTGTTCATCACAGTATGACCCCAGCTTCACCTACGGGTATCCGCCAGGTTATCCCTGGCAATAGACCAACTTAGGCCAAAAGCCTAAGCTTGGGGGAGTACGTATTTCCCACCAACATTACATTCATGTTCACACACACTCATTGCTAGATGTCGGTGCTCATACTCTTTCACTGTAATATCCATGCTAGATTATTTTCTTTTTTCCTGCCTTCTTCTTGTGTGTTTAATAAACCTTAAGAAAAACAAAAAAATAGTAGTAGTTTATTTCTTTGCTGTAGTAATTTAAAAGGAAAACCCAAAAATATTTCCCTTTGTTCTTTTGCTTGTTGGGAGCTTTCCCATGTAAATAGTTTTTATTTCTTTTCTTTTCTTTGGGGGTCAGTAGGAGAAGACCATGATTAAATTGTTGAAGTGGCTCTTATATGCATCATTGTTAATTTAACCGAGAGCCCATATTGCCTTGTCTTCTCCTGTTTATTGAATGCTCGCAGATTCCAGCTTAGTCCAATGCACGTGCACTCTTATTATTATTCACACCGTTTGGTCGTGCAAGTGAAAGGCAATTATGATGATATATGATGGACTGACTGAGATGGAAAAGCTGGTATGAACTCGACCTCTCTTGTCTTTGTAAATATGATGAGTTCATCGTTCTTGATTCAGCTTATTATGAATAAACATGTTGCAATGACAATTAGAGATCATAGTTGCTCGTGCCATGCTTGGTTAGCTATGAGTTATAATGGTTTACCTTGCGTGCCAACATGCTAGTAAAATGGTTGTGATGTGGTATGATGGGTTGGTATCCTCCTTTGAATGATTTAAGTGAATTGACTTGGCACATGTTCACGCATGAAGTTGAAAACAAATCAACATAGCCTTCACGATATTTATGTCCATGGTGGATTATATCCTACTCATGCTTGTACTCAATGTTTATTAATTTTAATGCATGTTCATGACTGTTGTCGCTCTCTAGTTAGTCGCTTCCCAGTCTTTTGCTAGCCTTCACTTGAACTAAGTGGGACTACTGCTTGTGCATCCAATCCCTTAAACCCCAAAGTTATTCCATATGAGTCAACTATACCTACCTATATGTGGTATTTACCTGCCGTTCCAAGTAAATTTGTATGTGCCAAACTCCAAACCTTCAAATGAAATTCTGTTTTGTATGCTCGAGCAGCTCATGTAACAACTAGGGCTGCCTATATCTTCCATGCTTGGTGGGTTATTCTCAAAGGAGTGGACTCCGCTCCTCATTCACGAGAAAGGGCCGGTAACCGGGGTGCCCAGTCTCATGATCCAGAAAGATCAAAGCAAATCAAAATAATTAAACAAAACTCCCCCCGGACTGTTGTATGTTGGAGGCACTCGTTGTTTCGAGCAAGCCATGGATTGATGCTTGTTGGTGGTTGGGGGAGTATAAACCTTTACCATTCTGTTTGGGAACTGCCTATAATGCATTTAGTGTGGAAGATGCAGTCATCTCATAGGTGTTGCGTTAACAGTGAAAGTATACCGCTCAAAATGTTATTCAATCTCTATTTTAAAGCCGAGCTCTGGCACCTCTACAAATCACTGCTTCCCTCTACGAAGGGCCTTTCTATTTACTTTTATGTTGAGTCATCACCCTCTTATTAAAAGCACTAGCTGGAGAGCACAACTGTCATTTGCATTCATTATTGTTAATTTATATCGGGTATGATTATGATTGGATCTCTTTTACCATGAATTACAATGTCTAGTCAGTCCTTGATCTTTGAAGGTGCTCCGCATTTATGTTTTGCGGTCTCAGAAAGGGCTAGCGAGATACCATCTTGTTATATCACATTATGATTGTTTTGAGAAAGTGTTGTCATCCGAGATTTATTATTATGGCTTGCCAGCTGGTTATGTTATTGATATGAGTAGACATGAGACCTAGGAGTTATTGCAAATGTGGTTAGTTATGATCTTTGTTGAAAACCTGAATGCTGGCTTGACATAGCTCCAACAACAAGAGCAAACAGAGTTTGTAAAAGTTTTTCTTTTTCTCTTTCAGTTTGTCAACTGAATTGCTTGAGGACAAGCAAGGGTTTAAGCTTGGGGGAGTTGATACGTCTCCGTCGTATCTACTTTCCCAAACACGTTTGCCCTTGTTTTGGACTCTAACTTGTATGATTTGAATGGAACTAACCCGGACTGACGCTGTTTTCAGGAGAATTGCCATGATGTTGTTTTTTGTGCAGAAAATAGAAGTTCTCGGAATGACCTGAAACTCCACGGAATATCTTAGATAAATAATAAAAAAATCCTCGCCAATGATGAAGACCAGGGGGCCCACACCCAGTCCACGAGGGTGGGGGCGCCCCCCCTCCTGGGCACGCCCCCCTACCTCGTGGGCCCCTGGAGACCCTCCGACGCCAACTCCAACTCTATGTATTGGCTTTCGGGGAGAAAAAATCAGAGAGAAGAAATCATCGTGTTTTACGATACAGAGCCGCCGCCAAGCCCTAATCTCTCTCGGGAGATCTGATCTAGAGTCCGTTCGGGGCTCCGGAGAGGGGGATTCGTCACCGTCGTCATCATCAACCATCCTCCATCACCAATTTCATGATGCTCACCGCGGTGCGTGAGTAATTCCATCGTAGGCTTGCTGGACGGTGATGGGTTGGATGAGATTTATCATGTAATCGAGTTAGCTTTGTTAGGGTTTGATCCCTAGTATCCACTATGTTCTGAGATTGATGTTGCTATGACTTTGCTATGCTTAATGCTTGTCACTAGGGCCCAAGTGCCATGATTTCAGATCTGAACCTATTATGTTTTCATGAATATATGTGAGTTCTTGATCCTATCTTGCAAGTCTATAGTCACCTACTATGTGTTATGATCCGGCAACCCCGAAGTGACAATAATCGGGACCACTCTCAGTGATGACTATAGTTTGAGGAGTTCATGTATTCACTATGTGCTAATGCTTTGTTCCGGTTCTCTATTAAAAGGAGGCCTTAATATCCCTTAGTTTCCAATAGGACCCCGCTGCCATGAGAGGGTAGGACAAAAGATGTCATGCAAGTTCTTTTCCATAAGCACGTATGACTATATTCGGAATACATGCCTACATTACATTGATGAATTGGAGCTAGTTCTGTGTCACCCTATGTTATGACTGTTACATGACGAACCACATCCGGCATAATTATCCATCACTAATCCGGTGCCTAGGAGTTTTCCATATACTGGTTCTCGCTTATTTACTTTTCCGTTGCTACTGTTACAATCACTACAAAAATACCAAAAACATTACTTTTGCTGTCTTTACTTTTGTTACCGTTACCACCACTAACATATTAGTTTGCTACTAAACACTTTGCTGCAGATACTAAGTTTCCAGGTGTGGTTGAATTGACAACTCAGCTGCTAATACTTGAGAATATTCTTTGGCTCCCCTTGTGTCGAATCAATAAATTTGGGTTGAATACTCTACCCTCGAAAACTGTTGTGATCCCCTATACTTGTGGGTTATCAGTGCCTTGGCCACTATTCTTGACAAAGCCAAGGCGGCCGGTCACATTAGAGGGCTAGCCCCCCACCTGGTGGGAGGGAACGACGTGTCCCTCCTCTAGTACGCCGACGATACCATCATTATGATGGAGGGCTCTAGCAGCGACATTGCAAACTTCAAATTCCTCCTCCTATGCTTTCAGGAGTTATCGGGCCTCAAGATTAACTTTGCGAAGAGCAAAGTAATGGTTCTGGGATATTTGCTGGCTGAGAGCCTGGGTATTGCCAACCGCCGTAACTGTCGGCTTGGCTCCTTCCCCACCTCTTACCTCGAGATCCCCATCAGTGACGCCCGCCTCACGGTCGCTGACTTGCGCCCTTCGGTGGGCAAACTCAGCCTCCGCATTGAACCTTGGAAGGGTAGATGGCTGTCTAAGGCGGCTTGCACTATCCTGATCGACTCCTCCCTGACTAGCCTCCTGCTTTTCATCATGAGCTTCTATAGCCCGCCCGAGACCCTCCACCATGAGATTGGTATGATCCAAGGCCTGCTTCTTTTTGGCGGGCGAGGGGGACAAGCAGAAATACCACATGGTGCAGTGGTCTAATATCTGCAAGCCCAAGGACCAGGGTGGGCTAGGCATCCTATCATCTAAGCGGATGAACATTGCCCTCTTGACCCGCTGGCTTTGGCGCATTGCCAATGGGGATGGTGGGCTTTGGCTGCAAATAATCTGGAATAAATACCTCAGTGGCCGGCCCCTTGCATTCTGTCAACGGTCCGGTGGCTCGCAGTTCTGGAAATCTGTCATTCAGCTATTGCCTGTCCTGCACATTGGTATTTCCATTTCGGATGGCTCGGGGCGGCCACCCTCTTCTAATTCGACAGATGGGCCGGTGATGCCATATTCATGGCCCGCTTCCCGGATCTATTCTCCATCGTCGTTGACCCCCGGGTCTCTGTCGAGATGACCCTTATTGACTTAGGGCGTCTCGCCTTCCGCCGCCCGTTTGGGGCCGCGGAATTAGCCTCCTGGCATTATCTCCTAGATGTAGTCGCCCTCCATGAGCCGGCTCTCTCGCTTGAGACCGACCATGTGTCCTGGCGCCTCGAGGCCTCGGGTCACTTTTCCACGAGGTCCCTCTACCGCATCATTGTGGCCACCCCCGCCGCAGCCCCCTTCCAGGTGATCTGGACTATCCATATACCCCTCGCATCTTCTTGTGGCAATGGATTCGAGGCCGCCTCCCGTCTGGTGTTGAGGTGCGTAAGCGCAATGGTCTGGGCGACGGGCTGTGCCCCTTGTGTGGAACCCTCGAGGACTCAAACCACATTTTTTTCTCTTGTGTCTCGCCCTAATTCCTGTGGAGCTGTGCGCGCGAGTCGTTCGGTGGAAACTGGTGCCATACCAACTTCTCGGACCTCTTCGCCGAAATCCAGGCCTCGCCCCCTACTCATCGCCACATTAGGTGTCTGGTTATAGGGGCCTTGGCATGTACGCTCTGGAAGATTAGGAACAAGCTCGTTATTCAGCGGATTCCCCTTCGACGGGCTACTAGCGCATTGTTCAAATTGTGTGGCTTCTTGCAGCTCTGGCAGCCTCTTAGCCGCACCTAGGACCGGGACACCATCTCCATCATCATCTCCGACCTTCGTGCGATGGCTCTCCGTCTAGCTCCTCTGCTCCCGCCACCCCTCCTGAGCCTGATTAGTCGCTTTGGTTCTCCGGTGCCTCCGGCCTTCTTTTTGTTTCTTTGGGTTTGTTGAGCTGTGCCCTCAGTAGAACCTTGTACTTCTTGTTGTGTGTGTGTGTGTGTGGTGAACTCGTGTTTGGTACTTGTTGCTTGTGGCGGTTTGCTTTATTTATAAAGCGGAGCGAAAGCCTTTTTCGGTAAACATGGAGATATCGCTTAAGAATAAAATCTTTGCGTGATATCTTCATCAATGAGCGAGTCATTCTTACCAAAGATAACCTTATTAAAAGAAATTGGCATGGAAGTATGCAATATGTTTTTTGTCATCATGATGAGACAATAAAACATTTGTTCTCCCAATGTATATAGTTTGTTATATATGGACAGTCATCCGAGTAGATTCTGGCTTGTATCCTCCACATAGTGTTGCTAACATATTTGGCAACTAGTTACATGTGATAGATCACAACTTTAGAATTCTTCTTAGGGTGGGAGCACTTGCCGTTATCTGGTCGCTTTGCCTATGTAGAAATGATAAGGTTTTTAACGATAAAAGAATTTCGTTTTTATAGGTTATCTACAGCTGTACCGGTACCAGTGGCGTAGCCAGTCCAATAAGCCAGGGTGGTCCATTAATAGAAATATTTACATAAATTTATTTATTTTCAAAAAAATATTTTTTCTAAACTATATACAAGCTATGGGGAAATTCCAGGGTGGTCCATGGACCACCCTGGCCACCCCCTAGCTACGCCACTGACCGGTACCCTCCATTTATGGTCGTCTCTATAACATGTGAAGAATCAAGACCTGTTTACGAAGACGTGTACACGCTTGGAGAACACGACGAGGAATACTTTTACCCAACATGGATGGCAACATGATCTTAGGATTAGCCCGCGTGGTGCTGAAGTGAAGATCTATTCTATAATGTTTTTCATTTTTTGTTGTAAAAGAATTGTAGTGCAATTTTGCTTCGGTACACCATCCCTTAAAAGTTTACATAAATCTTAAAGTTACTTAAAAATGCTATTGTCATATAAGTCTGTAGATCAAATGTATCGAATAGATTGATTTGGATACAAAGTGAACGTGCTCTTTTGATCCCAAGCCCACGTGCTTTCTGATGAACAGTGGAATCCAAACAATAGTAAATAAAAAATTGTGACTTTTTTATGATAAACATTGATGAATGTTTTGACTGCCTGCAATATTTTATGATGAAATTACATTCTTGAAGGTCTGGACAAATAAATGCTTCCAACAATAGTCTTTTTGGTGCATTGATTTTTTTTTGCCCAAACCTCCAAGAAAATGTCAATATGGAGTATTTGAACACGAGCTCACATGCTCTCAAATGAACAGTAAAGTCAGAAACAAATAGTAAAAAAAGCAAAAAAGAACTTTCGTTGCGATAAACGTTGATGAATGCACCAGTCATCTTGTCATAATTTCATTGAACTGGAGAGAAAATCTGGCAAGTCTTGGACCAAATAAGGCTGGTCATAGTGGGAGTAACATAGGTAGTAACATAGATGCCACATAAGCAAAAATGTTGATGTGGCAAGTAGTTAATGAGGAGAGAGGCAAATAGAGTAACCTAATATGTTACCATCACATAGCGCTTTCCAATGCAAAATGAGTCTACAAGACAATAAATGAACATGTGTATTTTACTACACATATGACACTTCCCACTATAAGGGTAGTAACATAGAGTAGTAACGTATGCATGTTACTACTTTAAGTTACTCCCCACTATGACCAGCCTAAACAGTAGACGAAGAAAATGCAATTGGTACGAGGCGTCTAGGGAGAATTAATTAACAGGGCATGCCCGGTGGACCCTATCCATTGACGTTCTTTGGAATGCATTAATGTCCTTAATCGCAATTAATTCAGCATTGAAACGGTTCCTGGTTTATCATCTCAGTTTCACTATAAAAATGCTTTTGCCATCTCGTGTGTTCCTCACAACTCAGATCGAGCCAGACAAACCAAGTCTTCCTCCCATCAACACCACATCTAGCTGAAGATGAAGACTGCACACACGCTGCTCCTGGCAGTCGCCTTCCTCGTGCTGGCATCAGGTATTCCTCTTACGATGATGCATCGCTTCATCGACTCGGCAAACAACCATATGCTTTACCTTATTCATGGTACTATTGGGGTTTTTTCTGCTCTTCTGTAGAGGCTGCAGTGAAGGCGGACGTCTGTACAGGGTCACTTCACAAGACGCCGCTACCATGTGATCAGGCAGGTTGCCTGCACATTTGCCGCGAGCATGTGAATGGGCAAGGGCACGCGTGCCCTCAATGCAATTGGAGTGCTAGTTGCAACTATAATGGATTATGCGAGTGTGATGTCTGCCTTCCTCCTCCTTCTGCTCCTATCCAACACCAACAGAGCGACTGATATATACTAGTACCAGCTTTCTGAGATGGGGATAGGATAGTTGGTTCTCTGTAATAAGAACGATACCGTCGTATGGTGTATCGGTTGTGATATACTCATTGTAGAATGCATGCGAATTTGATATCGCTTCACCGGTTATTATATACTAGCACATATGCCCGTGTGTTGCAGCGGAAGAAAAATTAATATACATTTAAAGTTTGTGAGAATTATATGTGCAAGCAAGATCCTGTGTGCACGTGAAAAAGGGACATTTAGGTTCTCTGTTTCGCCGGGCATTAAGTAATCAATCCGCTACTTCTCCATTCATCGATCGAGGGCAGCTAAGAATTCTGTGACGTTATCGTACGCCAGAAAAGGCCCATGAATTATTCAATCTACTTTTCCTTTCCATTGAGGAGATTTTAAGGTATGTATTTTCTGAATATTGCCGGAAACATGAATCATTTTTTAAATTTTGAACATTTTTCTGTAAATTATGTACACTTTCAGAAAAACTTGATTTTATTTTTGAAACAAGAACACCTTTTAAAATTTATAAACATTTTTTCAATAGACAAACTTTTTTATAAAAACATGAGAATTTGTGAACAATTTTTTAGAACGGGAACATGTGTTGGAAATTTATAACATTTTTTCAAAAAATACGTATCTTTTAAAATTATTTGCAATTGCGAAATTTATCTAAAAACAATATTTTTCGAATTTGGAGAACTTCTTGAATGGCCATTTTCTTAGAAATCTCAAACAATTATGAAAAACAATAAAAGCTTTTGGAAAAATGGGAAACTTTTTTCATGTTCCTAATATTTTTGAAAATAGCAACAAAATTTCAGAATTATGAACATTTTCTATAATTTGTTTTTTTCAAAAAAATGAATTTCTTTTAGAATTTTGCATTTATGAAATAAATTCTATTAAAAAATTGGAAGTGAAAAAAGAGATAGGGGAAGGAGAATAAAAATAAAAATGAAACACAAAAACAATGAGAAATGGGCCAGCCCATTATTGGTTGTCCTCTGCGGAGTTATGACTATTTGTCGCCCTTCGTGGAAAATAGAATTTTCTCAGCTGCCTGGGCAAAAAAATAAGTGGGCTGGCTTCACTGGACCACAGTGCGCGGCCCACATACAAAATTCTGGAAAAGCCTTTTCTCAAGCAGACAAACGCATAAGAATTTAGTACCACCTCGGATAGAAAAAATCTTTTCGACGGTGAACGGATGAAAAAATTGGCGAAACGCACCTTGCATTATTAGTAAGGTGTATATATATATATATATATATATATATATAGAGAGAGAGAGAGAGAGAATGGATTTGCTATCAACAACAACTAATGTGTGTGCTATCGGAACCGTTGGTTCACATCGAGTTCCGAACTTTGGTATGGATAAGGTGCCAAATTGTTGAATTATGGGAGATCACATTACCAAAGAGGAAAGCATGTGGGGAACTTTACGGTGTTGTGGATGAAAATGGCAAGCTAGGTTCTAAAATGGCAGGCTTATTCATGAAATGGGGGCAGCTGCTTTCTAGCATTCGTCCTTGAGCATGATCTTTTTAGGAAAGCCTAATGGGTAGGTTTTGTTGCATTGCCAACTCTCAAAGGTTCCATTCATCTCTGGGTTTTCTAGTAGGTGTAACTTTCATTTTTCTGCATCACCTGCCGTTGGTTCGGAACCTTTTGCATCACCGACAGGAAAGTACTGCATTTGTTCTGGATGTCCCGGTTGCCCTGTTGGCATCATGTTTTTTATTGCATACCCAGTTAGGAACTTCAATGAATCCTTCATTCTTTTCAGTCTTGCAAGCGGTGCTAGCCAGTGTCCATTATGCATCGGAAAGGGCCATGGAATGCACACCAAAAATGAGTGGCCATAACTGCATCTCTTTGGTTGGAGTGCTTTAATCGCCAATATATACTGCTGCATCTGTTCATCGGGTTTGAACAAACTTCATTCTCTAAGAGATTATTACCTCTGCCGTCTTATCCATCCATCGTTGCCCGGCGTGGTCGGCGGTACGGCGACGTCCGCTCGTTTGCTGTCGTTCTCGTCTTCAACAAGATCCATGTCGATTGACTGGTGATCTGAGGGTATCTGGCTGCCAGTTCTAGAGAAGCTGGGACACATGGATGCTTCAGCTGTTGCCGCATCTACCGCCGAGAACTCTATACACAATGATTGCATATTTTTATACGAACGAAAACTGGCAAGGGATATGCAGCTGAAAAACACACTTGGGTGGTCGACGAAATCCTTGCGCTGAGCTGCACTGTCGTTCTCCTTCATTTTTCAAACCTGATGCTACTCATGGAAGAAGATGGTATGGTGACGAGTCGTTCTCCTTCACTGTCTCTCTCTCTTTGGTGTGGGCAGCTCATGGAAGAAGATGGTATGGTGACGGGTGTTGTTCACATCCTGCAACCACTGCTGTCTTTTGTCCGTAGTTTGGTCACGGGTGCTGTTCACCTCCTGCAAATTGGTTCTGGCCTGCCAAAGTTTTGACCATGGCCATGGGCGTGGAGATTTTTCTTTTCAGTGCGTTTTCTTCTTGTCTCGGATTTTGACCTGCGGACATTGTTTTGTACTATTTCTTCAGAAAAAAACCTCGTTTGGACGAATAGTTTTAAGGTTTTCTACCTTAATGGCGCCATTAATAAGATGCTCGTTCGCCTCAATAACTTTGTAAAAAGATTTCTTTCATGGGCAACCAACATCTTCCGTACCATCCTTTCAAAAAAAAAAACATCTTCCATACCATGTTTGCCAAAAATAAACACACTGCTTCCAACACCAAAATCATAAATCCTGTTCGGTAAAAAAAATCATAAATCGCGTTGCAAAGTGTTTTTTAATGATAGTCATATTGTAACTGTGCTGAATACGATTGACCACACGGGCGCGTCCGTGGTACTGACCGGGCACTCCTCAAATCGCGTCGTCCACATCCTAGTATCTCATATATGATCCCCTATATCCATACTAAACCATCTAACGTCGATCAAACTACGTAGATCACCAAACGGACATAGAAACGGACGTTGGGAAGCACAATACATTCACCAAAAGATCACGACTGAATATTCAAAGGACCACCAAAGTTCACGTAAACTACGGACAATTTTAAACTACATCTAAAACTTGAAATTAAATTGAACAAAGCGGATCTTCACCACTTCCGGGCCAGCCCTTTCCCCTTCCGGTCGCCGGCGCAGTTGTAGCCGTTAGCGGCTGGTGGATGATCGTCCGATTCGTCAGACGAGGAGCCGTCGTCATCGTTGGGGGAGGAGGAGATGATGATGAGGCCATTGAGGCGCCAGGCAGTCCGGTCCTGCTGGCGCTTGAGTTTCACCAACCGAGCCGCCTCTGTCGCCTTCTCCTTGGTCTCGTGCTCGGACTGCTCGATGGCAAGCCGGAGAGCCTCACGTTCTTCCGGCAGAGCCGTCGAGCGTCTGTCTCCGCCGTCGTAAGAGACCAGCGATAGACCCATGCGGGGAGCCGCTCGTCCTTGTCGGGCTCCACCGGTAACCCACGGCAGCGGCGGACAGATCTCTCCACCGCGTCCCCCTTCCTTGATCGCTGCCTCGCAGCGGGCAGTGCGTGCCTTTGACTCTGGCTTGTGCGTCCGGGCCGATGGGGCAGGCACAAGGCACCTACCGCTGACCATGCGGGGGAGCAGCAGCCTGCAAGGACAGGGGACGGTGTGGGGGAGGCGCAGACTGCGCAACGTGCGTGGGGCCAAGCGCGGGCCGGGAGGAGCATGTGCGGGCATCCTCGCTGTGCCGACGGGGGAGAGGTGAGGCGGCCGATCCGAAACTGCCACCCGGGTCCACCTTGGACCTCTCGAGGGAAATACATAGGGACATCTCCTTGTTAGAGTCGGAGGAGGACCGGCTGCCGGCGCTCGACATGGTCGGCGGAGTCGTCGGAGTGGATCGAATAAAAAATCAGAGGGGGGAGGGGGTGAAGAGACGGATCGAGAGTGGAATGAGGTAAGGTTTCCGGATTGGGGATATTTTTGGGGACAGAGTGGGGTTGGGGTGCGCCGAAAACCGGACAGTCCGACGGACGTCCCACACAGAATCACTCGAAAACCCGGTTGTTTGACAGATGTCTCCTCTGGTGGAGGTGTGAACGCGGTGTGGCATTGCTCTGCCATCCGAGGCCAAACCCACCTATTTAAGCCAAACGGCATCCCGCAACCCTAGTCACATCCACCTCCTCCCACTCTGAGCCGCAAGCCCGAGCCCATCCACCTCTCTCCCAGCTCCGCCATGGTTCGGCAAAAGAAGACAATGTATGCTATGCTCACACTGGAGCGCCGGTTCCTGATTGAGGAGGAGATCCCAACGAGGTGCGCCGCCCGCATCGTAGCCTCCATGCCCCCGGACTCGCCCACATACACATAGAGGGAGAGAGAGATGTGATATGATGTGGAGAAAAAGCAAGGTCGAGAGTATATGAATCATTTTCCCTGTCTATCACATGTACTACGAGCAGTGTCGAGTTATACAAGGGAATACATTCAACGAAGTCCGAGACAACAGATCATTTTCTACTCATGAACCGAAAGGAACAATGTCCCAAACAACGTATCAGGACCTCTTAGAGGCGGATTTGTTGACCAGCATGACGGATAAAACCAGAGTTCAATGAAGACAAGTTAGGGGACAGATGAAGATGGAATGGGGTGGCTAGGTTTTAGTCCGGAGTGCATATTGGGATGAATATATGTGGGGATACTGTCGGCCCATAGGTTTGTGCTGCGTTTTGGCCAGGAGGGCGAAGACATTCAGTGGGAGCGGCGGGTGGATATATATATCTGTGTGTGTGTGTATAGAGGTATAGATATAGATGGTATATTGCTATGCGAAAGGTAGGCTGATGGCGCATACCACCGATAACGCACTGTGGCAGGCTCGTCCACGCGTTCGGTGCTCTCCGACAGTCGCACACTATGGTTTGGGAACCACGACTATTGGAAAATCAAAAGTTGGCGTGCATCTCCACGCGCTCGGCACTCTCCGATAGTCGCTATATACCTCTCCGATAGTCATCTAGCGGCCACAGGTGGTGGTGGCCGCTCATCTCCCGTGCTACTGCGTCAACTACTCAGTTGTGTACTTCATGGAGGAGGTGATTACGCGACTTCATGCCCTGCTAATTGCCTCTGGCTCTTTATTGTCGGGTGCATCTACGTCGACCTCTTCCGTTGAGTCCCTGACTGAGCTAGAGATTGTGCGACTTTGATTCCTGCTAGCTGCATCTTCTGACGTACCGCAAAACGAAGGAAATAGACTTCTAGTCAATCGCCTACGGTCGAAACACGGCCATATTTATCAGGAAGGGTGCGGTGTAGCGCAAAACAGAGGAGACGAACTTCTCGGCAACCGTCCATAGTCGAAACGGGGTACATCAGTTACTGTTCATCACCGTAAACTTCCTCCAACCTTCACTGGCTACTGTTCATCCAGCCTCTACGGGGTCTTGTGAAGGAATTATGCCCTAGAGGCAATAATAAAGTTATTATTTATTTTCTTACATCATGATAAATGTTTATTATTCATGCTAGAATTGTATTAACCGGAAACATAATACTTGTGTGAATACATAGACAAACAGTGTCACTATTATGCCTCTACACGACTAGCTCGTTGATCAAAGATGGTTATGTTTCCTGACCATAGACACATGTTGTCATTTGATTAACGGGATCATATCATTAGGAGAATGATGTGATTAACTTGATCCATTTCGTTAGCTTAGCACTTGATCATTTAGTATTCTGCTATTGCTTTCTTCATGACTTTGTGTGCTACCAAACTTGACACATTCCTATGACTATGAGATTATGCAACTCCCGTTTACCGGAGGAACACTTTGTGTGCTACCAAACCTCACAACGTAACTGGATGATTATAAAGGTGCTCTACAGGTGTCTCCGAAGGTACTTGTTGGGTTGGCGTATTTCGAGATTACGATTTGTCACTCCGATTGTCGGAGAGGTATCTCTGGGCCCTCTCGGTAATGCACATCACTACAAGCCTTGCAAGCAATGTAGCTAATGAGTTAGTTACGGAATGATGCATTACATAACGAGTAAAGAGACTTGCCGGTAACGAGATTGAACTAGGTATTGGATACCGACGATCGAATCTCGGGCAAGTAACATACCGATGACAAAGGGAACAACGTATGTTGCTATGCGGTTTGACCGATAAAGATCTTCGTAGAATATGTAGGAGCCCATATGAACATCCAGGTTCCGCTATTGGTTATTGACCGGAAACAGTTCTAGGTCATGTCTACATAGTTCTCGAACCCGTAGGGTCCGCACGCTTAACGTTACGATGACAGTTTTATTACGAGTTTATATGTTTTGATGTACCGAAGGTTGTTCGGAGCCTTGGATATGATCACGGACATGACGAGGAGTCTCGAAATGGTCGAGACATAAAGATTGATATATTGGAAGCCTATATTTGGATATCGGAATCGTTCCGGGTGAAATCGGGATTTTACCAGAGTACCGGGGGGTTACCGGAACCCCCCGGGGGTTAATGGGCCTACATGGGCCCTAAGGGAGAAGAGGAGGGCCGGCCAGGGTAGGCTGCGCCCCCCTCCCCCTAGTCCGAATAGGACAAGGAAGGGGGGGGGGGCGGCGCCCCCCTTTCCTCTTTCCCCTTCCCCCTTTCCTTCTCCTACAAAGCAAAAGGGGGAAGTCCTACTCCCGGTGGGAGTAGGACTCCTCCAGGCGCACCCCTAGGGGCTGGCTGCACCTTCCCCCTCCCTCCTTTATATACGGGGGCAGGGGGGCACCCCATGACACACAAGTTGATCTTCGTGATCGTTCCTTAGCCATGTGCGGTGCCCCCCTCCACCATATTCCACCTCGGTCATATCATTGCGGTGCTTAGGCGAAGCCCTGCGTCGGTAGAACATCATCATCGTCACCACGCAGTCGTGCTGACGGAACTCATCCCCGACACCCTGCTGGATCGGAGTCCGGGGATCGTCATCGAGCTGATAGTGTGCTGAACTCGGAGGTGTCGTACGTTCGGTACTTGGATCGGTCGGATCATGAAGACGTACGACTACATCAACCGTGTTGTCATAACGCTTCCGCTTTCGGTCTACGAGGGTACGTGGACAATACTCTCCCCTCTCGTTGCTATGCATCACCATGATCTTGCGTGTGCATAGGAATTTTTTTGAAATTACTACGTTCCCCAACAGTGGTATCCGAGCCTGGTTTTATGCGTAGATGTCATATGCACGAGTAGAACACAAGTGAGTTGTGGGCGATACAAGTCATACTGCTTACCAGCATGTCATACTTTGGTTCAGCGGTATTGTGAGATGAAGCGGCCCGGACCGACATTACGCGTACGCTTACGCGAGACTGGTTTCACCGTTACGAGCACTCGTGCTTAAAGGTGACTGGCGGGTGTCTGTATCTCTCACTTTAGTTGAACCGAGTGTGGCTACGCCCGGTCCTTGCGAAGGTTAAAACAGCACCAACTTGACAAACTATCGTTGTGGTTTTGATGCGTAGGTAAGAACGGTTCTTGCTAAGCCCGTAGCAGCCATGTAAAACTTGCAACAACAAAGTAGAGGACGTCTAACTTGTTTTTGCAGGGCATGTTGTGATGTGATATGGTCAAGACGTGATGCTATATTTTATTGTATGATATGATCATGTTTTGTAACCGAAGTTATCGGCAACTGGCAGGAGCCATATGGTTGTCGCTTTATTGTATGAAATGCAAACGCCCTGTAATTGCTTTACTTTATCACTAAGCGGTAGCGATAGTCGTAGAAGAAATAGACGGTGTAAACGACAATGATGCTACGATGGAGATCAAGGTGTCGCGCCGGTGATGATGGTGATCATGGAGGTGCTTCGGAGATGGAGATCACAAGCACAAGATGATGATGGCCATATCATATCACTTATATTGATTGCATGTGATGTTTATCTTTTATGCATCTTATCTTGCTTTGATTGACGGTAGCATTATAAGATGATCTCTCACTAAATTTCAAGATAAAAGTGTTCTCCCTGAGTATGCTCCGTTGCCAAAGTTCGTCGTGCCCAGACACCACGTGATGATCGGGTGTGATAAGCTCTACGTCCATCTACAATGGGTGCAAGCCAGTTTTGCACACGCAGAATACTCAGGTTAAATTTGACGAGCCTAGCATATGCAGATATGGCCTCGGAACACTGAGACCGAAAGGTCGAGCGTGAATCATATAGTAGATATGATCAACATAGTGATGTTCACCATTGAAAACTACTTCATTTCACGTGATGATCGGTTATGGTTTAGTTGATTTGGATCACGTGATCACTTAGAGGATTAGAGAGATGTCTTTCTAAGTGGGAGTTCTTAAGTAATATTATTAATTGAACTTAAATTTATCATGAACTTAGTACCTGATAGTATCTTGCTTGTCTATGTTGATTGTAGATAGATGGCCCGTGTTGTTGGTCTGTTGAATTTTAATGTGTTCCTTGAGAAAGCAAAGTTGAAAGATGATGGTAGCAATTACACGGACTGGGTCCGTAACTTGAGGATTATCCTCATTGCTGCACAGAAGAATTATGTCCTGGAAGCACCATTGGATGCCAGGCCTGCTGCAGGAGCAACACCAGATGTTGTGAATGTCTGGCAGAGCAAAGCTGATGACTACTCGATAGTTTAGTGCGCCATGCTTTATGGCTTAGAACTGGGACTTCAACGACGTTTTGAACGTCATGGAGCATATGAGATGTTCCAGGAGTTGAAGTTAATATTTCAAGCAAATGCCCGGATTGAGAGATATGAAGTCTCCAATAAGTTCTATAGCTGCAAGATGGAGGAGAATAGTTCTGTCAGTGAGCATATACTCAAGATGTCTGGGTATAATAATCACTTGATTCAACTTGGAGTTAATCTTCGGGATGATAGCGTCATTGACAGAATTCTGCAATCACTTCCACCAAGCTACAAAAGCTTTGTGATGAGCTATAATATGCAAGGGATGGAAAAGACAATTCCCGAGCTCTTCGCAATGCTAAAGGCTGCGGAGGTAGAAATCAAGAAGGAGCATCAAGTGTTGATGGTCAACAAGACCACTAGTTTCAAGAAAAAAGGCAAAGGGAAGAAGAAGGGGAACTTCAAGAAGAACAACAAGCAAGTTGCTGCTCAGGAGAAGAAACCTAAGTCTGGACCCAAGCCTGAAACTGAGTGCTTCTACTGCAAGCAGACTGGTCACTGGAAGTGGAACTACCCCAAGTATTTGACGGATAAGAAGGATGGCAAGGTGAACAAAGGTATATGTGATATACATGTTATTGATGTGTACCTTACTAGAGCTCGCAGTAGCACCTGGGTATTTGATACTGGTTCTGTTGCTAATATTTGCAACTCGAAACAGGGACTACGGATTAAGCAAACACTGGCCAAGGTCGAGGTGATGATGCGCGTGGGAAATGGTTCCAGAATCGATGTGATCGCGGTTGGCACGTTACCTCTACATCTACCTTCGGGATTAGTATTAGACCTAAATAATTGTTATTTGGTGCCAGCGTTGAGCATGAACATTATATCTGGATCTTGTTTGATGCGAGACGGTTATTCATTTAAATCAGAGAATAATGGTTGTTCTATTTATATGAGTAATATCTTTTATGGTCATGCACCCTTGAAGAGTGGTCTATTTTTGATGAATCTCGATAGTAGTGATACACATATTCATAATATTGAAGCCAAAAGATGCAGAGTTGATAATGATAGTGCAACTTACTTGTGGCACTGCCGTTTGGGTCATATCGGTGTAAAACGCATGAATAAACTCCATACTGATGGACTTTTGGAACCACTTGATTATGAATCACTTGGTACTTGCGAACCGTGCCTTATGGGCAAGATGACTAAAACGCCGTTCTCCGGTACAATGGAGAGAGCAACAGATTTATTGGAAACCATACATACAGATGTATGTGGTCCAATGAATGTTGAGGCTCGTGGCGGATATCGTTATTTTATCACCTTCATAGATGATTTGAGCAGATATGGATATATCTACTTAATGAAACATAAGTCTGAAACATTTGAAAAGTTCGAAGAATTTCAGAGTGAAGTTGAAAATCATCGTAACAAGAAAATAAAGTTTGTACGATCTGATCGTGGAGGAGAATATTTGAGTTATGAGTTTGGTCTACATTTGAAACAAAGCGGAATAGTTTCGCAACTCACGCCACCCGGAACACCACAGCGTAATGGTGTGTCCGAACGTCGTAATCATACTTTACTTGATATGGTGCGATCTATGATGTCTCTTACTGATTTACCGCTATCGTTTTGGGGTTATACTTTAGAGACGACCGCATTCACGTTAAATAGGGCACCATCAAAATCCGTTGATACGACGCCTTACGAACTGTGGTTTTGCAAGAAACCAAAGTT
The DNA here is from genome assembly GCF_018294505.1 of Triticum aestivum. Classification (NCBI taxonomy): domain Eukaryota; kingdom Viridiplantae; phylum Streptophyta; class Magnoliopsida; order Poales; family Poaceae; genus Triticum; species Triticum aestivum. The sequence continues at coordinate 705,394,993 of NC_057801.1, forward strand.
GTCGTTTCTAAAAGTTTGGGGCTGCGATGCTTATGTGAAAAAACTTCAACCTGATAAGCTCGAACCCAAATCGGAGAAATGTGTCTTCATAGGATACCCAAAGGAAACTGTTGGGTACACCTTCTATCACAGATCCGAAGGCAAGACATTCGTTGCTAAGAATGGATCCTTTCTAGAGAAGGAGTTTCTCTCGAAAGAAGTGAGTGGGAGGAAAGTAGAACTTGATGAGGTAACTGTACCTGCTCCCTTATTGGAAAGTAGCTCATCACAGAAATCTATTCCTGTGACACCTACACCAATTAGTGAAGAAGTTAATGATGATGATCATGGAACTTCAGATCAAGTTGTTACTGAACCTCGTAGATCAACCCGAATAAAATCCGCACCAGAGTGGTACGGTAATCCTGTTCTGGAAGTCATGTTACTAGACCATGATGAACCTATGAACTATGAAGAAGCGATGGTGAGCCCAGATTCCGCAAAATGGCTTGAGGCCATGAAATCTGAGATGGGATCCATGTATGAGAACAAAGTGTGGACTTTGGTTGACTTGCCCAATGATCGGCAAGCAATTGAAAATAAATGGATCTTCAAGAAGAAGACTGACGCTGACGGTAATGTTACTGTCTACAAAGCTCGACTTGTCGCAAAAGGTTTTCGACAAGTTCAAGGGATTGACTACGATGAGACTTTCTCACCCGTAGCGATGCTTAAGTCTGTCCGAATCATGTTAGCGATTGCCGCATTTTATGATTATGAAATATGGCAGATGGATGTCAAAACTGCATTCCTGAACGGGTTTCTGGAAGAAGAGTTGTATATGATGCAACCAGAAGGTTTTGTCGATCCAAAGGGAGCTAACAAAGTGTGCAAGCTCCAGCGATCCATTTATGGACTGGTGCAAGCCTCTCGGAGTTGGAATAAACGCTTTGATAGTGTGATCAAAGCATTTGGTTTTGTACAGACTTTTGGAGAAGCCTGTATTTACAAGAAAGTGAGTGGGAGCTCTGTAGCATTTCTGATATTATATGTGGATGACATATTACTGATCGGAAATGATATAGAATTTCTGGATAGCATAAAGGGATACTTGAATAAGAGTTTTTCAATGAAAGACCTCGGTGAAGCTGCTTACATATTGGGCATTAAGATCTATAGAGATAGATCAAGACGCTTAATTGGACTTCCACAAAGCACATACCTTGACAAAGTTTTGAAGAAGTTCAAAATGGATCAAGCAAAGAAAGGGTTCTTGCCTGTGTTACAAGGTGTGAAGTTGAGTAAGACTCAAAGCCCGACCACTGCAGAAGATAGAGAGAAGATGAAAGATGTTCCCTATGCTTCAGCCATAGGCTCTATCATGTATGCAATGCTGTGTACCAGACCTGATGTGTGCCTTGCTATAAGTCTAGCAGGGAGGTACCAAAGTAATCCAGGAGTGGATCACTGGACAGCGGTCAAGAACATCCTGAAATACCTGAAAAGGACTAAGGATATGTTTCTCGTATATGGAGGTGACAAAGAGCTCATCGTAAATGGTTACGTTGATGCAAGCTTTGATACTGATCCGGACGATTCTAAATTGCAAACGGGATACATGTTTACACTGAACGGTGGAGCTATCAGTTGGTACAGTTCTAAACAAAGCGTCGTGGCGGGATCTACGTGTGAAGCGGAGTACATAGCTGCTTCGGAAGCAGCAAATGAAGGAGTCTGGATGAAGGAGTTCATATCCGATCTAGGTGTCATACCTAGTGCATCGGGTCCAATGAAAATCTTTTGTGACAATACTGGAGCAATTGCCTTAGCGAAGGAATCCAGATTTCACAAGAGAACCAAGCACATCAAGAGACGCTTCAATTCCATCCGGGATCTAGTCCAGGTGGGAGACATAGAAATTTGCAAGATACATACAGATCTGAATGTTGCAGACCCGTTGACTAAGCCTCTTCCACGAGCAAAACATGATCAACACCAAGACTCCATGGGTGTTAGAATCATTACTGTGTAATCTAGATTATTGACTCTAGTGCAAGTGGGAGACTGAAGGAAATATGCCCTAGAGGCAATAATAAAGTTATTATTTATTTCCTTATATCATGATAAATGTTTATTATTCATGCTAGAATTGTATTAACCGGAAACATAATACTTGTGTGAATACATAGACAAACAGAGTGTCACTAGTATGCCTCTACTTGACTAGCTCGTTGATCAAAGATGGTTATGTTTCCTGACCATAGACATGTGTTGTCATTTGATTAACGGGATCACATCATTAGGAGAATGATGTGATTGACTTGACCCATTCCGTTAGCTTAGCACTTGATCGTTTAGTATTCTGCTATTGCTTTCTTCATGACTTATACATGTTCCTATGACTATGAGATTATGCAACTCCCGTTTACCGGAGGAACACTTTGTGTGCTACCAAACGTCACAACGTAACTGGGTGATTATAAAGGTGCTCTACAGGTGTCTCCGAAGGTACTTGTTGGGTTGGCGTATTTCGAGATTAGGATTTGTCACTCCGATTGTCGGAGAGGTATCTCTGGGCCCTCTCGGTAATGCACATCACTACAAGCCTTGCAAGCAATGTAGCTAATGAGTTAGTTACGGAATGATGCATTACGTGACGAGTAAAGAGACTTGCCGGTAACGAGATTGAACTAGGTATTGGATACCAACGATCAAATCTCGGGCAAGTAACATACCGATGACAAAGGGAACATCGTATGTTGTTATGCGGTTTGACCGATAAAGATCTTCGTATAATATGTGGGAGCCAATATGAACATCCAGGTTCCGCTATTGGTTATTGACCGGAAACAGTTCTAGGTCATGTCTACATAGTTCTCGAACCCGTAGGGTCCGCACGCTTAAAATTACGATGACAGTTTTATTATGAGTTTATAAGTTTTGATGTACCGAAGGTTGTTGGAGTCCCGGATATGATCACGGACATGACGAGGAGTCTCGAAATGGTCGAGACATAAAGATTGATATATTGTAAGCCTATATTTGGATATCCGAATCGTTCCGGGTGAAATCGGGATTTTACCGGAGTACCGGGGGGTTACCGGAACCGCCCGGGGGTTAATGGGCCTACATGGGCCCTAAGGGAGAAGAGGAGGGCCGGCCAGGGCAGGCCGCGCCCCCCCTCCCCCCTAGTCCGAATAGGAAAAGGAAGGTGGGGGGCGGCGCCCCCCTTTCCTCTTTCCCCTTCCCCCTTTCCTTCTCCTACAAAGCAAAAGGGGGGAGTCCTACTCCCGGTGGGAGTAGGACTCCTCCAGGCGCACCCCTAGGGGCCAGCCGCACCTTCCCCCTCCCTCCTTTATATACGGGGGCAGGGGGCACCCCATGACACACAAGTCGATCTTCGTGATCGTTCCTTAGCCGTGTGCGGTGCCCCCCTCCACCATATTCCACCTCGGTCATATCGTTGCGGTGCTTAGGCGAAGCCCTGCGTCGGTAGAACATCATCATCGTCACCACGCCGTCGTGCCGATGGAACTCATCCCAACTCCCTGCTGGATCGGAGTCTGGGGATCGTCATCGAGCTGAACATGTGCTGAACTCGGAGGTGCCGTACGTTCGGTACATGGATCGGTCGGATCGTGAAGACGTACGACTACATCAACCGCGTTGTCATAGTGCTTCCGCTTTCGGTCTACGAGGGTACGTGGACAATACTCTCCCCTCTCGTTGCTATGCATCACCATGATCTTGCGTGTGCGTAGGATTTTTTTTTTAAATTACTACGTTCCCCAACATCTTGTTCATCCACCCCTAACCGGCTCAGGTGTGGCGGCTTCCTCGGGGTCTTCATCTAGCGGCAACCACCTACTACCATGAAGTCTAGTTCATCTGACCCCACTGGGAATTGTTCATCCACAGCCAACCAACCAGCCCAACTCACCACGTCTCGACTCGTTCTGTGTATCACGCGTGCGGAAGCAATGGGCATTGTTCATCGAGATGCAACCCATAGCCGGCTAGGTACGTCTCGCACGGGGGGCTCGATCGGCTTCAGTAAGCAGCAGCAGTGGTCGATCGCTCGGGTTCAGTTAGCAGCAGCAGCGAAGGAATCAATTGGGTTTAGTTAGCAGCAAAGGAATTGCTCGGGTTCAGTTAGCAACGAAGGGATTGATTGATCGGCTTCAGTATGTAATGGGATCGATTGCTCGTGGTAGCTAACGCCTCGCACACACGCGCGTATGAGAAAAATGCACAAACCACACTGCATCGCTCGACGCTATATTTACAATTATAGCTAAACATCTTTGCATTTTGATTAAATTGAGGTGACATTTGAATTTTTTCAGAGGAATTTGGGTTTCATTTTGAATTTTGACTTCAATTTAACTGGAATTTTAATTTCATTTCAAAATTCCTCACAAAATACTTTGATCAAAAAGTATGAGAGGAGGTACCATGATACCCCAAAAGTCAAAAGAAAATAATGCCAAAATAAATTGAATTTAAATTTGAATATATTTGGAATTTTCAAAAAAAGATTTTTATAAAGTTTTTATTTTGCCTCTGAAAAGCAGTTCAACATTTAGAATTTATTTTTCTGATCTTTTTGATATATATATATATATATATTGTCTATATAAAATATTTTTATTTTCGTTATTTAAATTTTTTGTGTCGGAAAATTTAAAATAGGAAAATGTTTTAAAAAGAGAAAATTCTCGCCTCGGCCCATCCGCAGTGATCCGACCCAGATCCGCATTCACCCGGATCCCGCCCCTCTCTCTCTCTCGCATGTGGGGCCCGTCGTCCGCCCGTACCCACCGACGCTCGCCTTCCTCCCCCGCGTCCTCTTTCCTTCCCGTCGCTGGACTACGGTGCCACCCTCAACTCTTTTCTTCCAGATGCCGCCCCCTACCCCAGGCTATCCCACCTATAAAGCCACCCCTAACCTCGACCGACCCCCCTAAACCCTTCTCCCTCTCCTCCCGACGCTATCGCAATCGCACGCCGGAGAAGCTCTCGGGGGCTGCTCACCACCGCCCGTTCCACCACCTCCCGCCACCCTTGAGCCCTCCCACCACCAACATTCGCCTCGCCATCGTTTCTTTCATCATCGGAGCATCTTCCCCGACCTCGAGGACCCTTGTCGACCCCGACCACACCCGAAGCCGCCGCCGTCAATGACCTCGCCGGAGACCTCTTCTCCCCACTATAAGGTGTCGAGATTCGCCCTTAGCCATCTGATCTACTTTCGACGCTGTAGATTAGATCCTACTTTTAAGGGAAATGTTCTGCCGTTTTTTCTTTGGTTTAATTGAACCATCGGCCGGTTTTCTTTTAGTTAGCCGCCGCAGCCACTGAGACCGTTAAGTAATGGTCGCCCGCCCGTTTGCTCCTGTCAAACACCCCCTCTAGCCAATCACATGCTGACGCGTAGCACCCCGCCCGCCCGATAGATTTTTTTTCTTTTTTTAGTTTACATTTTAAAGACAAAATAGTTTCTGTTTTAGAAAATGCATATCTCCTAGGATATTTAGGGTTTTTAGGTGATTAATTTTTGCATTAGGTTAGAAATTTTAGGAAGTTTCTATAGATGTCAAGTTTGACTATATTTGAAAGTATGAATTTGAATTTTATTAAAATTTTCTCAAATCACTAGATTGGCTATAATTTGAGCTAGGAATATTATTTTTAGTGATTCTTTTTGCTACTTGCCGTGGAATTGTCACGACAAATGTCCTAGTGTGAGGACTTAGTCGTGGAGCCATCACAACTAGGTTAGCTTAAAGGGATTAAACGGGACAAAGAACACAGAAAGTTTATACTGGTTGGGCCCCTTGCGGAGAAGGTAAAGGCCTAATCCAGTTTGATGTGGTATTGCTTATGTCTCGATTACCAGGGAGCGAATACGCTTGACCTAGCTTTCGATCTCTTGTTTCTTTCCCTGAACCGCTGCCGGGTCGTCCCTTTATATACACAGGTTGACGCCCAGCGGCTCACGGAGTCCCAGTCGGCTCATAAACAACGTGTCCGGCTCAGTGACTAAATATACCTGCCTTACAATACAAGTCATACACATATGGCGGTTTACTCTTATGTGCCTTAAGTCGCTCTTGGGCCTTGGGCCCTTGCTTCATAAACTACCATATTCAACATCCTCATGTGCTTTGTATTGATGAACCGCCATAGGTATAACCCGGCCCCTCCTGGGCGGGTCATACCTAATAGTCATATCCCCAACATTAGGCCCCAGATTAATTTGAACTTGTTCATGTCAATCTTCAACACTCAGAAAAAATCCTTCCTTCTTTATTTGTGCCAGATCTTATAACCCGCCATGACGTCATCTTCTGCGATTGTGGTAACCCGCCATGACATCATCTGCCATTAATTTTACACAATGCCCAATATATCTTAACAGATCCTTATCCTTAATAACCATTCCGAAAATCGAGGCGTCCAAACGGCTGGATAATCATTCTTTGGCCTCCTCGTTTTTCACGCCCACCTCTTACCCTTCTCCTTATAAATAGGGTCAAACAGCCCTCCTTTCATTTCCCCCCTCTTTTCCTTTTCGTCTTCCACCTCTCTCCGCGATGCATTTGTACGCCTGAGCACCGCCACCATCGTGAAGCTCATCGTCTTCCTCGTCCTCAGCCATTGCATCGACCTGAACGGGACCAGAGAAAACTGCAGCGCCTCTTCACTGCTCCTCGGATCCAGTAAGAACCTTATCTTCTCCATTGTAGATCTCCATTAGGGTTTCTACAGTTCTTGGAGTTCTTCATTGTTCTTCACTGTACTTCTAGTTAGTCCTTACTTAGATCCAAATATGTCCCTTAAGACGCGCGGAATCCGTTTCTATTCCTTCTCTTATCACAAAACTTGCTTCACAGATGCAGAAATCTCGCCCTTGTGCTAGTTCCTCTGCTGCTGCAATATTTAGGTTTTAATTTATTTTCTTTTTTCACACAGTGCTAGATCCAAATCGCCTGCTCCAGTTTATAAAACCTGTTTATTCAACATTTAGCTGATTTTGCTCTTGATAAATATCAATCTGGTCATGGCGGCTTACATCACCGGTTATCACTAGCCATATATCATTAGGCCCCTTTTAAGCCACCACTCTGAATATGTACTGTAGTGTTTTACCTCTGTCTTAATGAATCAACTTAAACCGGCAAAATTGTTCTTTCTTTTAGGCTTCTTTCTCCACAATGCCGCCGAAGATAGTCACTTCATGTAATTGGGTTCCCTCCATTGTCACTGAGGACACGCTCAAAGACTTTGTCAAAACCGGCTATTTGCCAGCAAAAACTGTCGTGCATTATCGCGCCCCCAGTCCAGAAGAAAAAAGACCTCAGCCAAAGGATGATGAGTTCATTGTTTTTACTGATCACATGAATCGGGGCTTCTCACTGCCCGGTTCTAAATTTTTCTGAGATGTTCTGCACTTCTTTTAGCTTCATCCTCAAGACATCGGACCCAATTCTGTGTCAAACATCTGCAACTTTCAAGTTTTCTGTGAAGTATACCTTCAAGAGGAGCCCAGTGTTGAACTGTTTAGGGAATATTTTATTTGAACCGCCAAAACAAGTTTACGAACGGACCGAGCTTGCAACTTGGCAGAATCTCAATTCAACAAAGAAGAGATGCTATCTTCCCCTATGCTTGCTTGCCGAGTCACCCCAAAGATTGGAACCAGACATGGTTTTACTGCAAAGATACCTCTTCGGCTGACAAGAATCCACTGCCAGGCTATCGTGCCTAGTGTCTTGACCTAAAACATCATCTTCTTGAGAAGCTTACCAAAGCTGAACGTGCAAAGCTCGCCCCCACCATTGCAAAGGTAAAGGATCTGATGGGAAATGGTTTAACTGGCATTGACTTGGTTCGATGATGGGTTGCTTGGTGAATCATACCCTTGAGTCGCCGAGCCGACTTAATGTGTACTTACACGGGTGGTAAAAAGTATCCACTACGCCATAGCTCTGTGCGTTTAACTGATGAGGAAATCAATGAAATGACAAAGACCCTTCTGAATGAATATCCAGAAGATTGCAGCAAAGTGGGTCTGAACCCTTTCTGCAAACTTAACCCGCCACCAGATGTGAGTCCTTAAATTACTTACTTTTACCTTCATCACTCCAATATTCTATTAACTCCACTTTGATGACTTTCACAGGCTAAATCTGATTTTTGGAAAAAGAAATATGACCATGAAGCTGCCAAAAAGGCCAGGGCTGCCAAGAAAGCCGCCAAGAAGAATAAGAAGAAATCAAGTACTTCCGAGCTGTTTGAACTGGACGACAGCTCTGAGTCGGAGGTAGCTCTTGATTCTATTGGCTCCTTTTTCAACTATCTTATTGACATTGATTATCATCAGGATGACACAGGGGCCAGTATAGCTGGCGAGGAAGAGGTAAATATCATTTCCTCCAACTCCTAGCCTTTGCCAAGACAGAAAATTCGAAGAGTAACCCGGAAAGTAAGCTTTTCACACCCCTTATCTCATCTCGATCCTCACTTTCCTTTGAAGCAACAGTAGCACGAGAGCCGGCGACAGACTCAGACCAGCGGAGGTGAAGAATTATCTTCCGGTTTACCAAATACTCCAGCTCCGAGGAAACGTCGAAACGAGGTCATCCCAAATTTAAACTCTTTTTATCCTTTGGCGGGTCTCATTCGCTAGCCACTTAATTCTTCCGATTCAAATTATCAGGAGACTTCTCGCTCCTCTTCCGGTGACTCATCGCAGTCCCAGCTGCCGACTTTCAAAACTGCTCCTGGGTAATAACAATTACTTATTATTTACTTCCTCCTCGGGTTCTTATCTTTGTACTGTCCTCTCATAACTCATGCAGTGGAAAAGCAAAACTAGCAAGAAGGCAAAGGTGACCAAGCCGGCTGAAGACCCCAAAGTCCATGAACCAGAGCAACAAATTCCAGCGTCTGACACCTCCGTCCCACAACCAGAAGAACCTGTTCATGACGTTCCACCAGAATTTCCTGACCCTTCCATTGACCAGACAAACAACAATCCTTTGAATACTGAATCATCAAGCCCAATTAAACCGGTTGAAGCACATGTCGATGATGTGATGATTACCAGAACCGGCTTTAGAGAGCCGGGAAGACCTATTGTCTTGGCCGAACACTCCGCCAAAGAAGAATATATTGAGAAACGAAAAGTGAGATTTGACGTTGCCAACTATTCTCAACTGAGCGTTAGTGAAGTATTCTCTGGTTATATCAATCAAGTGCACACCAGCCGCAACCTTGAAGTTGACATGGTGAAGCAGATGCATCAAAAATATGAGGTATAAGCTCCTTCTTTACGGAGTTATGCATATCCTGTTAGCCCCCAAGTCTATTGTGTATGATAGGATTGAATATGCTGTAGACTTAGAATAACCATGAGTATAAATAGTACCCGTGATAGAATCTTTCAAAATCCGGCTTACCTATCCGAGTTAAAGCAGATCTTTAGTGATTAACACTGCATCCATAGCCCCCAAGGGCCGGTTTAATCAGCATGAATGAGCCAGTCATTTTCATCATTGTTTATAAATCAAAGCTTATATGTATAGCCCTCATGAACCGGCTATGATCATTTGCAGCACAAACGGGTCATCAAAAAGTAGTAAGAAGACACAAGCAATATGCATTAGCCCCCAAGTGCCAAGTACTCTTGCTTGCAAAGTGCTTGGGACTTATTCACATAAGCCATTGTATGAATAATTTTTTCGGCAGGCATTAGCCCCCAAGTGCCAAGTGTTGTTGCTTGCAAAAGGCTTGTGACTTCATTTCTGTAATCCAAATATGAACATGATTTTGAATCGGTGTATGTACAAGACACCACTGCTCAACTTCAATCGCAATTGACTGACATGAAAACCCGGCTGGAGCACCAAGAATCTGAGACCCAGAAAGCGAACTCAAAATTCCAATTTAGCTTGGCTGAAACGAAAAAACTGAAGACCAATTTTGAGGCTGAAAGAAATGCCTGGGCTGAAGAGAAAACTGCCTTGACACAGCGGGCTGAAAAGGCGGAGGCGGCTCTTCAGGAGGTGACCACTGAGCGTACCGGTTTAAAACACCATGTAACCCAGGTGGTTTCTGCTATCTTTGGTGAGTCGACTTGCTAGTATCAAATTTAAATCTCTTCCTTGATGGTATAAACCGACTCTAACCAATCCATAATTATTATTCAGATCCCAGAAGCAAAAATCTTAGTCAAGAGATGCTTGTGAAGCTCAAGGCTGTTTATACACTTGTTGAATAGTTATACACTGGAACTCAGCGCGCACTGGCCACAATTTCTCTGACTAATCAAGCACCTACTCTCTTGAGTGATGTCTTGAAAAAGCTTTCTATTCTGCCTGAGAGGATTAACAAGATGAAGCGATCATCTGGAAGAGTCGGTGCTGTGACAGCTTTAAGCCGGGCCAAGGCATGGCTAGCAGAACTAGACCCGGCCAATATAGCTACCAGGTATCCAAGCTTAAAAGAAGATGCCTTTGAGAAGAAAGACTTTGTTGCTTGTGTGAAGGAGATACGTCCTCTGGCCAGCCTGATTGCAAATGAAACGGATCTTTCAAGATATCAACAGGCTTATGACATGGAGAATCAGAAGATGCCCACGCCGTCTTATAAGGTGATGGATATAATTCCTCCAATCCGTAAGCACACTTTCTCTCCTGAAGTTGAACCGTCCGAGCTTATAGATGATGAAGCTGAATTCCAAGCCTTGTGTGGCATTTATTGGTCATCACCAAACTTCCAGGCAGCAGAGGAGGACAAAGAACCGGAAAAGGATGATCCAGAAGCTTCAAGCCATCAGGGCCAAGAAAATTGATCCACTAGGCAGTTCATATATTTGATCTTCTGAAAACACTTAATCATTTTGGCTCATTGAGTCATGTAATAGGCTAGTAAAAACTTTGCTCTATCGTGCCATCGTGCACGTTTGTGTTTTGCCCAACACTATTTGATCCGCCACTTGAAAACTATCATCTTACACTTATGATGACATTGATTTATGCAGATGAGATTTAGTATTATCCTGCACACAAGTAGATCACAAGAGACCTGGCGGTTTACCGCAGGGCGGGTCATAATATCCCATATAAAAACAGTTTATAAGCAGGGCCGGTTTAATCGTAAAAAAATATCATACCTGATATATGATTAAACTGCCGGCTTACCATATCAATGTAGTAAGGGTGATAACCCAAAAACTTAGAAGACAATATTTCCAAGTTTTTAATATCATCATGCACTGGGGACTTGTCGTTCAAAGCCAGGCCGGGTTATCAGAAACCACGGATATACCCAAATATGAGCTGTAAGAATTGAGGCTATATGGCCTGAATCACCTTAAACCTTATGTCAATATGGTACCAAGATGAATCCAAAAAATATTCAAAAAACCAATCAAAGCGAGAAACGAGGCTTTCATAGGCCGCCAAGCCTAAAGCTCCGAGGTTTTCATGGGCCGCCAAGCCACTGAGTTAACCTTTTAAACTTTGTGAAACCGGCCTCACATGACCGCCGTTTTAACCTTGACAAGTTCAGGGTCTATGTAAGATTGACTCTCAAGAGTACGGCTTGTCATTCCAGGATTACCCGGGCGGAGTGGCAGTTTCTACAAAGCAGGATAACCCGGAAGTTTTTGGTGAATACACCTGGTGTTCCAAACCAGCTCACAAGGGTAGTAACGCTATGTTCTCTTTGGTGAATACACCTATGTTTGAACGGGAAGCCCCCAAGTGCTTGTGGCATTGAGTCGATCAAGAGGGATATTCACAGCTATGCTCAATGAGCAGGAAGCTCCCAAGTGACCTGTGGCATTGAGTCGATTAAGAGGGATATTCACAGCTATGTTCTCTTTGGTGAATACACCTATGTTTGAGCAGGAAGCCCCCAAATGACCTTTGAAATTATGGCGCTGCACCGATCAAGCGGGATATTCACGACTATGTTCTCTTTAGTGAATACACCTATGTTTGAATAGGAAGCCCCCAAATGACCTTTTTTGTGATGGAAAAGACTCATTATTCTTGGAGATGAAACGACAGAGGCCATGCTTTATCAGGGATGTCGGTTATATTATAATCATCATAATATAAACATTATCAAAATATGTACATCATAAGAGCCGGTGGCTCAAGTGTAGTAAGGCCGAAGATGAGCAATATTCCATGGTCGGCGGGTCTCCTCCTTCGACTTACGTGAATCCTTGTGGTCTCGAATATCGATAAGGTAGTATGACCCATTGTTCAAATTCTTGCTGACCACAAAGGTTCCTTCCCAAGGTGGGGATAGCTTGTGCATATCAGTTTGATCCTGGATAAGCCGGAGCACCAAGTCACCTTCTTGAAAGGTTCTGGTCTTAACCCGACAGTTGTGATAATGGCGTAGATCTTGTTGGTAAATCGCCGAGCGAGCCGCCGCAAGGTCACGCTCCTCATCTAACAGGTCAAGTGCATCCTGGCGTGCTTTTTCATTATCATCTTCAACATAAGCCGCCAAGCAGGGCGAGTCATGATGGATGTCACTAGGTAGAACCGCCTCTGCTTCATAAATCATGAAGAAAGGCGTGTAACCCGTAGATCTTCTGGGGGTAGTATTGGTACTCCATAGCACTGAAGGTAACTCCTCTAGCCAACAACCCGGCGTCCTCTGCAAAGGAACCATAAGCCGGGGCTTGATGCCTCTCAAAATTTCTTGATTGGTTGTTTCAGCTTGACCATTAGATTGGGGTTGAGCTACTGACGACACGTCAAGTCGAATATGCTCACGTTGACAAAACTCCTTTGTAGCACCCTTGGACAGATTAGTGATATTATCATTTATAGTGTTGTGGGGAGAACCAAAGCAAAAAATCACCTTCTTGATGAATTGAACCGTTGTTGCCGTGTCACACTTACTGACCAGTTCTGCTTCGACCCACTTTGTGAATTTTTCAACCGCCACCAAAAGGTGGGTCCTTTTATCCTTGGACCTTTTAAAAGGCCCAACCATATCAAGCCCCCAAACTGCAAACTGCTACCTCTTGAGCACTGCGTTGGTTTTCCTTGAAGAGGAAAGGGTGATGCAGCAAAGTATCGTAAGTATTTCCCTCAATTTTTTAGAACCAAGGTATCAATCCAGTAGGAGGCTCCTCAAAAGTCCCACGCACCTACATACACAAACAAGAACCTCGCAACCAATGCAATAAAGGGGTTGTCAATCCCTTCATGGTAAATTGCTAAAGTGAGATCTGATAGAGATAATAAGATAAGATAAATATTTAGGTATTTTTATGATATAGATTGGAAAGTAAAAGATGCAAATAAAAGTAGATGGAAAACTTATATGATACAAGATAGACCCGGGGGCCATAGGTTTCACTAGTGGCTTCTCTCAAGATAGCATAAGTATTACGGTGGGTGAACAAATTACTGTCGAGCAATTGATAGAAAAACACATAGGGTTTTTTTTTACCTTGAAGACTGCAGGGCTTACACCCCACAACATTTTATTAATAAAGAACAAAGAATAATAACAAAGTTCCTCAAGAGGGGGAACAAAAGAAAGAAAAAACTATACAAGGTAAGCTACAGTACTCTAGGAAAGTAATAAGAGGTACCAGCTAAGAAAGATAAAAATTACAAAGGGTGGGGGTCCTCAAGGAGGCAGGAAATCAATCCATTTGAGTAGATCATCCTTGTATCTGGCCTTGATCCTGTGTGAGAGTAGAGTAATATCATGAATAAACCCATTTCTCCACTGCCTAAAAGTTGGATGGACATGTATAAAAGCCCTGTCATTCCTAACTTTCTAGATATTCCACCAAGTAAGGAAAACCACCTCTGCAAAAAATGCTTTATCAAAATCCTTCCTTGCATGTAAGGCAATTTGCACCATATCATTGCTATCCAACCAGGAAACTTGCAGGTAGTTCCAGATTCTCATACTGAAGTTACACTGGAAGAATAGGTGATTCCTATCCTCAATTACTCCAGTCGGGCATAGGACACAATTAGGTCCATCATTAATTCTCCAATGTCGTCGCTGAATCATATCCTTGGTGTTAACTCTATCCATAATGACCAACCAGGCAAACATTTTATTTGTCATTGTACAACAGCTCTTCCAAACCTAGCTGAGTACGGGATTGGCAATAACAGGCTGGTGGACAAACTCATAGTACTTCTTTGCCGAGTACTCACCCCTTTTCCCATGTCTCCAAGCCCATATATCATTACAATCAATGTCTAACTGTCTACCAGATAACAAGGTTGAAAGTTGATTAAACTCCCTATAAGCCAATTCAGACAAAGGCAAAGAAAACATTTGCTGCAAATTTCCTGCATGTACCACTTCCATAACAGAAAGGTTCTTCTGATGGAAAAAGGAAAAAAAGTCTTGGAAACCTTTCTTGTAGGGGGATACAAGATTGGCCAATCTCCCAATGATCAGACCAGAATAGAACAAAATCTCCTATGCCAACAGTTACAGATGTTACAGCCCGATATTTGTCCACTAATTTACAAATGTCCCTCCACCAAAAAGAGCCATAGAGAGTAGTGTCATGTGGAACTCTCTGATAGTAATATGAATCCCACACCAAACTGATCCATGGCACATCAGCTTTATTATTAAAATTTATTCAGGGACTTAAGTAGCAGTGCATCATTTTGCAGGCCCAAATTCAGAATTCCAAGCCCACCCTTCATCTTGGGCCTGCAGACAAGGGGCCAACAGCCAAAGAGTGACCCTTTTCCTGGCCATATTTCCTCCAGAGGCACTGTGTTGGTGTCAAAACCGGCGGATCTCGGGTAGGGGGTCCCGAACTGTGCATCTAGGCGGATGGTAACAGGACACAAGGGACACGATGTTTTTACCCAGGTTCGGGCCCTCTCGATGGAGGTAAAACCCTACTCCTGCTTGATTAATATTGATGATATGGGTTGTACAAGAGTAGATCTACCACGAGATCGGAGTGGCTAAACCCTAGAATCTAGCCTATGGTATGATTGTTGTTTGTCCTACGGACTAAAACTCTCCGGTTTATATAGACACCGGAGAGGGCTAGGGTTACACAGAGTCAGTTACAATGGGAGGAGATCTTCATATCGAATCGCCAAGGAAAGTCCCATCCGGACACGGGACGGAGTCTTCAATCTTGTATCTTCATAGTCCAGGAGTCCGGCCAAAGGTCATAGTCCGGCCATCCGGACACCCCCTAATCCAGGACTCCCTCAGTAGCCCCTGAACCAGGCTTCAATGACGACGAGTCTGGCGCGCAAGTTGTCTTCGGCATTGCAAGGCGGGTTCCTCCTCTGAATATTTCATAGAAGATGTTGAACACCAGGGTAGTGTCCGGCTCTGCAAAATAAGTTCCACATTCCTTCGTAGAGAGAATAATATTTGCATCAATCGGGTCTGCTGACGTATTCCATGGCATGACATTGTGCCACAGCCAGGCTCTTTATTCATTTTATTGTTCCACCTCAGCGTGTTTAGCGAGGCGGTTTCCCTGGCACGTCTTGTCAAAGCAGAGATTGTGTCCCCTTATTCCGGGATTCTCATCAATACGGGTGTGGGTAACCCAACCACGCCATTAACCGCGACGCTTGGGAGATAAGTGAGTTTTATTAGGCCGGTGGGGGGCTCGTGGTTTTCGCCGCCCATATTAGGGGACAAGAATCCGCCTTTTCCATTCACGCCTTCTTCCTCCTTCGCTTATTCGTCCCTGCACGCTCGAGCTCCAACGCCCAAGCCTGCACTTCCCACCTCAACCTTCTCCAGTCATGTCCGGAGCGGGAGGTAGATGGATGGCTTCCTCTGTCATGGAGGGGCAAATCAAAAAGCTGAGGAAGGCCGGGTACTTGTCCGGTGACATCGCGCACCGGCTTCCAGATGAGGGGCAACTCATCCCCACCCCTGGGCCCCATGAGAGGGTTGTTTTTCTTCCCCATTTCCTCCGCGGACTAGGTTTTCCTCTTCACCCATTCGTCCGGGGGCTCATGTTCTACTACGGCCTGGACTTCCACGATCTGGCCCCGAACTTCATCCTCAACATCTCGGCGTTTATCATCGTGT
Organism: Triticum aestivum; assembly: GCF_018294505.1. Taxonomy (NCBI): domain Eukaryota; kingdom Viridiplantae; phylum Streptophyta; class Magnoliopsida; order Poales; family Poaceae; genus Triticum; species Triticum aestivum. The sequence goes on from NC_057801.1 coordinate 705,411,064, forward strand.
GCGAGGCCTTCCTCCGCATCCAGCCTCACTTTGGCCTATGGCTGGAGATCTTCAGCGTCAAGCCGAAGGTAGTGGGCGGGCGCCAAGCGGAGTGCGGAGGCGCCATGGTGGGAAAAATAGCCAACGTCACATGGCTCGAGGGCGCCTTCGTAGAGACCATCAAAGGATGGCAATCGGGGTGGTTCTATGTCACCGAGCCGCGTGACCCTAAATGGGCAGCGGCCCCCGAGTTCCGATCTGGTATCCCCACACAGCTCACATCTTGGAAGGAGACGGGCCTGTCGTGGGGTAGTTCGGCGGAATTGACCGGACTTCAAACCTGCATCAAAGACCTGATCGGCAGGAAGGTTATACTCATCAACATTGTCCAGGTCATGCTCTTCCGCCGGATTCTCCCGTGTCAACGACGGGCTTTTAGCTTGTGGGAGTTCGACCCGGCCCAGCACCAGACTCAGTCCCGGCTCTTCGACACAAAGCATGGGGGCGCCTGGAAGGTGCTATTCAAGAGCTCCGAGGTCTCCCCTCCCGTCACGGAGGATCGCGGATTCTGCGCCGAGCGCCAAGCCAGCGCGGTGAGCTTAATTTTCCCTTTACGGGGTATTTATTTTTCACAGGTTTGATTCTATGCGGGATCTAAACTCCCATCTCCTTAACAGGACTGGCAGAAAAAGGCCGGACAGATCAACTATCTGGCTCCCTTGCCCGAAGACCCAGCAGATGCCCACTTGACAAAGCTGCTGGTCCCGGCACCTCAGGTGGTGCCGGAGAAGAAGGCCAAGAAGAAGGCCACGGGGACTCGAAAGAGTTCCCGACGTCTGGTGGTGTCGGATTCATCGCCCGACAGCCCCGAAGCACCCTCCGCCTCTAAGGACGAGGAGGAGGAAGAAGAAGAAGCCTCTCCCCCTCCAACGGGGGAAGGAAAGAAAAGGAAAGCCTCCCCAACTGGGGAGGCCGGAGGGTCCAAGAAAGGGAGAACCCTTCTTCCAGACTACACCTCCGACGCCGAAGACGGCAGGGAGGAATGGCCATCCAGGGTCAAGCCCCTGGCAAAATCGTAAGTATCCGGTCATCCAAATAACTTATGACGCCCCTCAACTATTTGGCATTTTCTGACACCGAATTTGAACACGTAGTCCGCCCAAGGCCCAGCTCGACGATTCGACGAGCGGCTCCTTGGATTCGTCAGATGTGAATAGCGCTTAACTTCCGACGGCCTCCTCCCCTCTCCCTACGGACGCCGCCGAGGTGGAGTCCCAAAAGGGACTAAACCAGGAGGAGGTAGTCCTGAAGGAACCACAAGGCGACCTTCCGGACTCCAGGCCCAAAGGGGTAAAGCTCCGGAGGGATCTAAGTCCGGCCCCGGGCCGGACACTGTTCCGGAACCATCAGCGATTTCGGAGTCCGACAGGCGGCGCCTTCATAAGAAGGGCAAGCCTGCGACGCCGGCTACTTCCGTCCACCCGGAGGCGCCGGACAATTTGTTGGAGGCGCTTAACGGCGCCTCCATCGACGAGGAACACCGCACTGTTATGAGTGCGGTGATTCAGAAAGTACAGTCCGCCAAGGGCGGGCTGACGGAAGCCTGTACAAGCCTGTTAACGGGCTTTGAGGTATGTGTGCAAAAATATATATATAAAAAATATTACCGCATAGACAGTAGCCCCTGATGCTCAGTTCGGTGTTCGGAAAAAAAACCGAGCTGAGGATCTAAAAAGATATACGCAGGAGTCTAATAGAAATATGTCAATATGAGAATGCAGGATGCGCTGCTGACCTCTGCCGCACTGACTGCGCAGGTCAATGCCTTGAAGGAAAGCCTCGAGCGGTCCGAGAGCGAGCTCGGCCGTGCCAAGAAGCAGCTCGAGGATAAAGAGGGTATGTAGCACCTCCTGAAAATGTATATAGAAATACTTGGTTGCATAATAATAACAGGACCAACGTTAATGTTGCAGGAGCCGCGACCGAGGTGGCGATCCTGAAAGAGGCGGTTTCGAGGGCCGAAACGAGTGCAGCCTTGGAGCGCACCGAGCGAGAGAAGCAGGAGGCGTGGGTGACGGAGGTGCGGCAAGAGCTCCAGGCTCTCGTGGAAAAACACGAGATTTTAGAGCGTGACTCGAAGACTCGAGAGTCCGAGCTTGCCTTGGCTCTTGAGAGTGCCAAGACCGCTAAGGCCGAAGCCCAGAAGACCCTTCAAGAGATCGAGGCGATGAAGAAGATAGCGGTGGGTAAGGCATTCTTTATGCAAAGCAAAAATATAAAGGTCAATTATCTGCTACTTACCCGAATCCGGAGCTCTCCAGGAGCGTTCGCTCATCTGCCCCGTAGTGTGTCTGATGCTGCCGCATACTACCGAGCCGAAGAGGGGAGCTCGACGGAAAAAGTGTTCTGGTCTCAGTATGCTGAGGCCGAACAGCCGGTGCCCCTGAGCGACCAGCTGAAGCAGCTGGTCGAGCTCCACAAGGTGGCTGAACGGGCCATGAAGGGCCTCATAGCTCGGCTGTGGCCTGGAGAAGCCATGCCTGGGAGCTACTTCGGTCTGGTGCGACGGCTGGTGGACGCGTGTCCGTGGATTGAGGTTGTCAAGCGCTCCGCTTGTATTGAAGGTGCCCGTCGGGCCCTTGCCCGTGCTAAGGTGCACTGGGGCAAGCTAGACGCGGAGAAGCTGCTGACAGATGCGCCACCGCCGGGCAAGGAGTATCGTACGCCCGAGATGTATTACAATGGCATTCTGAAGGGTGCCCGCCGCATAGCGGATGAGTGCTCCAAAGATGTAATTTTTGAGTGAACCCGCATTTGTTATCCTGTACGCTGAAGCTTTGTTCATATGCGTTAAGCAACGCTTGTTAATTTAAAATATTACCTTCTGTGTGGCCGTTTATAAAATCTGAGAGATGCAAGTCGTCGGCTTCGACCCCCATGCCACGAGTGCTGGGGTGTTTGGGATAAACCTGAGCGCTCTTGTTCCCATTCTTGGGTCCATCTAGGGAGGCGTTCAGCACAGCGAACCAGGCCGTCGGACTTATAATGCTTTATCACTCTCACTTAGCCATAGAATTCTATAATTTTAATTTTCGGCGAAGCCCCTAGTATTCGGAAGACCGAGTTCGGGGCGCTATCCACGCCTAGGCCGGATAAGTCCGGTTCCTCGCTTGAAGCGGCATAAGTCTTTAAGGACTCGAAAAAACCTCGCGAACAGTGACCGGTCTCTTGCACTATCATGACAGTCAGTTTTAGCTTTCTCTACTGAGGTGTTAACCCATCTCAACTAGGGCACAATCGCAGTAGTTCTCCCAGCGCTACCTTAGCCAACAATGCGGAACGTAAGGTACCAAAACATGGGAGCCGGGCAAACCCAACTATTGACCAAAGACATGATTGAGAGCTGATGCATATAGTGCTATAAGTTCGGGGTGCCGCACTTGTTAGAGTGTTCGGTCTTCTCACACCGCGTTATGGGGTGTTGTAAGCCCCTGGTGTATTATCCGTGCCAAAGTGTACGGTTGCATAGTGTCATGACTGAACATGTTTGCATATAAAAATAGGTAAGTACAATAATAGGTAAGAGCTATGTGTTGTTTATTAAAAAAAGGCTGCTGCGAGAGCAGAACGATACAAAAAGTGCGGTAAGCAAGAGATGGGAGTATTTGACATATTCCCCTTCAGGGGCAAGCTGCAGGATTGTAAGAAAAACAGATATTAAACTCGTTATAGAGACCACCTTGACTTTTGACGTAGCTTGCTTCCTCCCTGGCTATTGCATCGTTTGTTCAACGATAGTATTGCCGGACAGGCCTTCTGAATAGTTGGGTCCTGAAAGTGTGTAAAAAAGGAAAACGGCGAAATAGGGAGCCCCCTAGTGCGGTTAAGCAGCATTCTGGGCGTGCCGTTGTTGTGCCCCTCCCCTTATGCACATGGTATCTCTAAGGCGTAATTATGTATGCGTGGTACCAGCATTGCCGTTTGGCGGGGGCTGGGGTCGGGGCCGCACTGCTATGCTTTCTCGGAACGTGCCAACCGGATTTGTTGTAGGTTACTTCGGGCTCGCTTGACGTTGTCCGGACGTTTGGTGCCTGGATTGGAGAACTGCCTTGAGAGGCTACTCTGTACTTCCGCCACCAGGGCCGCCGTGTGCTCTTCCGTTCGGAGAGAGAGTTCTATGTTTCCATTTACCGTGATGACTCCGCGAGGTCCTGGCATCTTGAGCTTGAGATATGCGTAGTGCGGCACCGCATTGAATTTTGCAAATGCAGTTCGTCCGAGCAGGGCGTGATAGCCGCTGCGGAATGGGACTATGTCGAAGATTAAGTCCTCGCTCCGAAGACCACCTCGAGTGTGACCGAGCCTGTACAGCTGGCTTCGACCCCTGGTATGACACCTTTGAAGGTTGTCTTTGTGGGTTTAATCCTTGAAGGATCGATGCCCATTTTTCGCACTGTGTCTAAGTAAAGCAGGTTCAGGCTACTGCCACCGTTCATTAGGACTCAGGTAAGGTGAAATCCGTCGATAATTGGGTCTAGGACCAGTGCGGCGAATCCTCCGTGACGGATGCTGGTGGGATGGTCCCGTCGATCGAAAGTGATCAGGCAGGAGGACCATGGGTTGAACTTTGGGGCGACTGGCTCCAGCGCATAGACGTCCCTGAGAGCATGCTCCCACTCCCTTTTGGGGATGTGGGTTGCGTATATCATATTCACCGTCCGAACTTGCGGGGGAAATCCCTTATGTCCTTTGTTGTTCGGTGGCCGGGGACCCTCCTCGTCATCGCTATGTAGCCCCTTGTCTCTGGTCTCGGCACTTATCTTGCCTGCCTGCTTGAACATCCAACAATCCCTGTTGGTGTGATTAGCTGGCTGTTCGGGGGTGCCGTATATCTGGCATGAGCGATCAAGTATCCGGTCTAAGCTAGATGGGCCCTGAGGGTTTTGTTTGAATGGCTTCTTCCGCTGACCCGGTTTAGAGCCTCTGAATCCGGCATTGACTGCCGTATCTTCAGTATTGTCACCGTTAATGCGGCACTTATGCTTGTTGCGGCGTGACCTGCCATTGTTATCCTTGTTATCCGAATTGTCGGGGCTCTTGCTTATGTTATCGCTACGAGCCAACCAGCTGTCTTCTCCCGTGCAGAAGCGGGTCATGAGTGTCGTGAGGGCTGCCATAGACTTCGGCTTTTCCTGTCCTAGGTGCCGGGTAAGCCATTCGTCTCGGATGTTGTGCCTGAAGGCTGCGAGGGCCTCGGCGTCCAGACAATCAACTATTTGGTTTTTCTTTGTCAAGAACCGTGTCCAGAATTGTCTGGCCGATTCCTCTGGTTGCTGGATTATGTGGCTTAGGTCATCGGCGTTTGGTGGTCGCACATACGTGCCCTGGAAGTTGTCAAGGAATGGGGATTCCAGGTCCTCCCAACAACTGATTGACTCTGCTGGCAGGCTATTAAGCCAATGTCGAGCTGGTTCTTTAAGCTTGAGCGGGAGGTATTTGATGGCGTGTAGATCATCGCCACGGGCCATGTGGATGTGAGGGAGATAATCCTCGATCCATACCGCAGGATCTGTTGTGCCATCGTATGATTCGATGTTTACCGGTTTGAAGCCCTTGGGGATTTGATGATCAATTACTTCGTCTGTGAAGCATAGTGGGTGTGCGGCGCCCCTGTACTGAGCTATATCGCGACGCATCTCGGACGAGCTTGGTCTGTTGTATTCGGCCGGGCCATACTTATTATGTCCGGCGTGACGGCTAGCGTCGCATGACGCGGGGTGCCCATGCAATCCGTAGATCGATCTTGTTTGCCTTGCCTTATTCTCCAAGATGTCTCGCAAGTCTGTTGCGTCTCCCCATACTCTGTTATGTTTTGAGCGGTGTCGGGGTGCGGTTTGGGTCGAGGGCCTGAAGGCCTCTCTATCGCAGCCACGGGGTGGCCGATCGGGCGCATCGTACGCTGGTGATGTAGGTTTAGTTGCTTCCTCCTCAAGTTGGGGAAGCAGCCTGCGCTTCGGGTAGCTCTTGGATGGGCGTTCTAGTTTATACTCTTCGACCGCCAGGACTTCGGTCCATCTGTCGGCTATCAAGTCTTGGTCAGCTCTAAGCTACTGCTGTTTCTTCTTGAGGCTGCTTGCCGTGGCTACGAGTCTGCGTTTGAAACGCTCTTGCTCGACGGGATCCTCTGGCACGACGAATTCATCGTCGTCGAGGCTTGCCTCGTCTTTGGAGGGAGGCATGTAATTGTCGTCCTCATCCTCTTTGTTGGTCGCTCTCTCACGAGGGCTGGCTCCTTCGTTCTCTTGCACTGAATCCTACTGGAGAGGGTTGTCTTCGGCACTGTCCGGCGTATTGTTATCTCCGGTGCCGGAATCTTCATTCTTGATGTGGCGGGATTTAGAGCGGCGCCGCTGACGCCGGCGCTTGGGCTGTTTCTTGGAGGGGTCATCCTCCGCTGTTCCTTCGCCATTCCCATCCTTTGGGATATCCACCATGTATATGTCATATGATGAGGTGGCTTTCCAGTGCTCGGTGGGCGCTGGTTCTTGGTCGTCTCCGGCATCGTCGTCCATACCGTCGATGTCTTCGGAGTCGTAGTCGAGCATGTCGGTTAGATCGTCGACAGTGGCTACCAAGTGGGTGGTGGGTGGGCTTTGAATTTCTTCGTCCGCATCCCAACTGTCCTGACCGCAGTCCAGCCAGGGCTCTCCTGATAACGAGAGATACTTTAGCGAACTCAAGATGTCGCTGAAAGGTGAGTGTTGAAAGATGTCCGCTGCGGTGAACTGCATGATCGGCGCCCAATCAGATCCGATCGGCTGGGGCGCGGGAGGTTCGGAGTCCGGCAAGGAGTCCGGCCCCTCGGAGTCACGAGCTTCGTGAGGGACAAGGTCAGTGTTCGGCTCTATCGCCGTAGAGGTTGCAGCCCCCGAGGCGGCGTCTAGCCATCCGTCCTCGATCTGCGCAGCCAGCTCCGAATTGAAGATCGGAGCGGGCTCAAGTGCGGCCTCCAGGGTATTGTCCGGCTGCAGAGCTAAATCATGCTCGCCGTGATAGTGCGGCACACTCGGTTGTGGCTCGAATCCTTCGAGGATCAAGTCCCCGCGGATGTCAGCCATGAAGTTCAAGCTTCCAAATCTGACCTGACGGCCAGGGGCGTAGCTTTCGATCTGCTCCAGATGGCCAAGCGAATTGGCCCACAGTGCAAAGCCGCTGAATACAAAGATATGTCCAGGGAGGAAGGTCTCACCCTGGACTGCGTCGTTGATGACGATCGAAGAAGCCATCGAGCCTATCGGCGACGACACAGAGGAACTCTCAATGAAAGCACCAATGTCGGTGTCAAAACCGGCGGATCTCGGGTAGGGGGTCCCGAACTGTGCGTCTAGGCAGATGGTAACAGGAGACAAGGGACACGATGTTTTTACCCAGGTTCGGGCCCTCTCGATGGAGGTAAAACCCTACTCCTGCTTGATTAATATTGATGATATGGGTAGTACAAGAGTAGATCTACCACGAGATCGGAGTGGCTAAACCCTAGAATCTAGCCTATGTTATGATTGTTGTTCGTCCCACGGACTAAAACTCTCCGGTTTATATAGACACCAGAGAGGGCTAGGGTTACACAGAGTCGGCTAGAATGGGAGGAGATCTTCATATCGAATCGCCAAGCTTGCCTTCCACGCCAAGGAAAGTCCCATCCGGACACGGGACGAAGTCTTCAATCTTGTATCTTCATAGTCCAGGAGTCCGGCCAAAGGTCATAGTCCGGCCATCCGGACACCCCCTAATCCAGGACTCCCTCACACTGCCTTTGTATCCTTTCTAGCCGCTTTAGAATACCCCGTGGTAAAGATAGACTTCAAAGGAAGAATATGGGCAGTGAAGATATCACAAAATTTACCAACTGTAGTCTACTTCCTTGAGGTAAAAACCAGGAACTAGCAGTTAACCTCCTTTCCACGCAATCCACCAAAGGGAGCAAATCAACAATTTTTGGCCTAGTGGTTCCAACAGGAAGCCCCAAATAAGTGAAAGGCATAGAACCCAGCTGACAACCAAAAATAGCAGCAAGTGCAGAAGCAACAGAGGCTTCCACATTGATGGGGTACATTGAAGACTTATGAAAGTTGATTTGTAATCCAGTTGCCAAGGAAAAGGAATTTAGCATTGATTTAAGAGCCTCCAACTGAGCTGGGTCAGCATTTACAAACAGCAAGGTGTCATCTGCATACTGAACCACTGGATAATCAGGATCATGTGTTGGCAATGGCAAGGTAATCTGTCCCCTAAGCAGAAGATCATTGATCATGGTTTGTAAAAGGTCAGCAGCAATAACAAAAAGCAGAGGGGAGATAGGATCTCCTTGCTTAACACCACATTTTCACTTGAAATGATTTTCAGGCACACCATTTAATAAGATAGAGGAGGTTGCAGAAGTTAACAGTTGTTGAACCCATGTGATCCATTTGCTATCAAAACCTTTTGCCACAAGAATTCTCAAGATTGCCTCATGCTGAATAGAGTCAAAAGCTTTTTCAAAGTCAAGCTTGAGCAATAGAATTGGCTTCCTGGACTGATTGCATTAGTGAATATACTCAAAAGTCCAGGCAATACAATCTTGAATTGTTCTTGATTTAATGAAGCCATATTGATTCTTATGTACACAGTTGGTGATTTCCTCCTGAAACCTATTGGCTGCCAGTTTTGTCAGAAACTTCAGACCCACACTTGTCAAAGAGATTGGCCTAAAATCTCCAACACCCTCAGGTGATTACTTTTTTGGGATTAAAGTGATAAATGCTTCATTGAGGTTTTCCAAAATAGGAGTTCCTGCATGAAACTCATTGACCAACTGAATAAAGTCAGTCGAAATAATTGACCAGCATCTCTTCATAAAAAGGCCATTAAAACCATCTGGCCCAGGTGCTTTATCAATGGGCATTTCTTTTATAACCTTTTCAATCTCTTGCAGATGAAAAGGTTTTGTGAGCACCTCAAGGCCTTGAACTTTTGGAATTAAAGAGAGGATTTCATTATCCAAAACAAATGGTTTAAGGGTTCCCATTCTACCCTTGAAAGCAACCAAAAATTCTTTAGCTATCTCCCCATGATCTGAAGAAACTGTCCCATCAGACAGTTGCAGACTAGCAATAGAATTTTTGCTATATCTCTTTGTTGCCATGGCCTGGAAGAATTTTGAATTCTCTTCACCCACCTTGATATATCTGATAGTACACCTTTTCCTCCAGTATAAAAACTGCAATGTCAAAGGTGCTCATGATGCATCTTACATAACTTCCTGAAATTTTGCTCTAGTATGGAAAGAGGCCTCCAATCCTCTAGATCATCCAGCCACAAAATTACCCAATTGCACTTTTCAATCAAGGATTTAATGTGTGATAGCCCCTTCTGCCATTTCTTGAGTGCAAACCTCAAGGATTTCAATTTGTCCATAATAACTGCAGAAATATGAGGCTTATGTGAAGGTTTGTTCCAGACCTCCCTCACACAGTCCATGAAACTAGGTTGATGCACCCAATAGTTTTCAAATCTGAAAATATGGGCTTTAGGAATTGTGGTGCTGATAGAAAGTACACAAGGAACATGATCAGACACAGTTCTAGCAAGAGGGGCCACTTGTGTCATGGGATATTGATTTATCCAACTAGCAGAAGTAAAAAACCAGTCTAATTGTTCAAGAAGTGGGACATCCTGCATGTTAGACCAGGTAAATACCTTTTAGGGGAAGCTCAAGCAGACCTAAATGACCAATGATCTTATTAAAGATAAAAATATCATTAACATCCCCTCCTAGGAGATTTCGATTTTCCATGGACCTGATGAAATTAAAATCTCCCACTAACAACCATTTTTGTTCAGGTTCCACCTGCAGATTATACAGCCAGCTTACAAACTCATCCCTCATCTCACCCTGACAAGGCCCATAAACATTTACTAAGAACCATTGGTCGTTATTATGCACCGAGGTGAAACTGATGACAATTCCAAAGGGCTTTACTTCAATTAAGACCCCCTTAAAAACATCTGAACGCCATACTATCAGAATCCCACCTGAGGCTCCTCTCGAGGGTGACTCAATAAACTGATCAAAGCCCATAGGACATATGCTCTTAACTAATGAACGGGAGCAATTAGATAACTTAGTTTCTTGCAAGCAAGCAATCGCACACTGACTTTTAGAAATTTTCTCTCTCACAGAACGCTGTCGTGGTTCAGAGTTTAGACCACGAACATTCCAACAAAGTACCTTCCAATTTCGCATAGATCTTTGATTCATGATATAACCATAATCGAGGAATTAGCCATTGCATGACATACAATGCCATACATTCCACGCCATAAGAAACAAAAGTCATCCAGTTCTAACCGCATAGCATAAAGTTCAGAAACAACATAAACGACAGCGAATTTAACAGGCTCGCTACACCTAGCTAAAGTTTTAAGAAGCAACATTTAAACACCACTGGAGGAGGAATCATCCTTTAGATTAGCCATAAGCTTCTCCTTGGACAGTAGGTTAGGGTCGATCTCCAGCTCCGCTCCAATTGTTTGCAGAACATTGAGAGGCGTGGGTGGAGGAGCATCTTCAGAGTTGTTGCCATTATCGTCAGCATCGTCAGGCTTGGACTGGGCCTTCGCTTGGATGGGCTTGGACCTTGGACGCCTCTTGGTGGGCTGAAGAGAAAGCTGCTCAAAACTGACGGGTTTAAACCCATCAAGTTTTGCCGCGCTTCTTGTACATCTTCGAACAGAAGTATCCACCAAAGGGGCCACTGCCTTCTTTCTTCTTGTTTGCTTCTTGTCCTTGACCTGCGCAGAAGCAAATACCACAGAAGAAGAGGAGATCTCCTCTGGGCCTCCAGGCACAACATCTTCAGGGTGCATCTCACCAGACACATCCAAATCCGCCCTTACATTGTCATTAGCTGTGAGAGCTTCTTCAGATGAACTTCCAAAAAGAGCTCTGGCAACTGGGCCTTTAGCCACAAATGGTCTCCGTAGAACAAGGCTACTAGGCAAGCTCGAAACCAAAGAAGACCTCCTTTGTGAATCATCAAAGGAAATGGTCCATGTGCACTTGGAATATGTCACTGTCCCGAGTGGCTTGAAGAAGATTGGTCTCGGCACCTCCTTGACAACAAATTCAGGCAGCAGGTTCTCAAAAGATCTCTTCCAGATCATCTCTGGAGGAAGCGGTGGCCCAGCCACAATCCTTGCCATGCCAATGAGTATCTGATGTTGCTGAATGACAGGAGGATGATATGGAACAATTGCCAAAGGATTATCCTCAACAGGCTGCTGCACATTGCCTTGTAACTGTTGCTCTGGCTGTAACTCATTTTGTTCCTCCAACAGAATTTCCACATGTTGCTCCACAGACCCAGAGCCCTCCGGCTGATCAATGACAATCGAGACCTGGTCCTGCTCTGGCAGTGCAGGTTGAGGCTGCTGTTGAAGCTCATCCTCATTGTCCCCCCAATTTGCATGCCCCCATCCATCATCACCAATGTTATTGTCCTGAGCCACTGGAGGTGCTATAGGCGCGTCATTCCATCCCAACATTGGATATGGCGGAAGAACAAACATCAAATTATCTTGCAATAGATTTCCAGGCAGCGGATGTGGATTTCCATCCAGTGGCATTGGATTTTCATCATTTGGCATCTGATCAGCGAAATCAGCGCCCAACACATAACAAGCAGCAGTCCACGAAACTTGGGCTCCTCCCCATTCAGCGTAAGCAGCAGTCCACGAAACTTGGGCTCCTCCCCATTCAGCATAGTCTCCAAATACCACATCACGTGGCACTAATGGTGTGTCAGGAAAACTTGCCTCCACTAGAGTCCGAACCAAATATGGATCTTCACTATCCCAAGAGTGAAATTTCCCAAAGGTGCCAACTGCCTGAGATATGAACTCTGTATTGCAATAATCAAGAGGAATCCCAATGAACATAAGCCAACCCTTGCGGAACCCATGACTCCCCTTAAAATTCTCTCCTTGAGCATGCTTCAGAAATCTCACAAAATGATCATTGCCCAGAGGGAAAGGTGGATGCTGGATCAAAGTATATCTAACAGATGGATCCCTGACTTGAAATAATCCTACCCCATGAAACCAAGGCTGAGCGGAGCAAACTAGAGTACCTCTGTGTTGAAGGAACTGAACAATCTCTTCCCTGACGGGTCCGATTGGACCCTCCGGAGCAGGCATGACCTCAGCCACCATGTACTCCTCATGGCGGCGAGGAGGACGAGCCGCAGGCGTGATGAACGTGCGGGCAAGCTGCCTGTCACCACCATCGATGATGTGATGGCCAGCCGGAACGAAGAGCTGTGGATCAAGCTCGTAGTTCGCCATTGTTGGCCGCTTGGAGGAGCGGATGGGGTTTTCATTGGAAGGAAGAGGGAGGGATTGGTGCAATGTGGGCGGTGACGATGTGACTAGGCAAGCTATCCCAATAACTCCGGCACCGTTCCCCTGACCGACAGGATTTTCCGAAATACTCGTTCTTTGTTGGAGAGAAATTGGCCTCCAAGCCAATCCACTGGAGCGCGCGAAATCATTACAATACCTGCTAAAATGACCCGTGCGCGAGCAAGCCGAGCAGACCGCTCGCATTCCACAAGAGGCTGCTAGGTGGCCCCTGAGAGAACAGACGATACAAGTTAAAACCCGGTCCACCATGTCATTGACCATGGCGTCAAACTGTTGTGCTTCTTCTTTCGAGGTGGGTATTTCCTGTGGAGGATCTGGTGGGCTTGGGTTAGAAGATGCATCTAACATGACAGAAACTGGGGTATTCTGCGATGAGGCCGGCCCATTAACCAGAGATCCATAAATTGGCCCAACAGATAACCCTGGTAACACCGGACCAGAATGGTGGGCTTCCAAAGATGATGGGCTAGATTCCAGGCTTCCATTTCGAACTGGAGATATTCCCGCTTCCGCAAATTGTGCAGAAAAGCACATAGTTATGAGATTATCTAGGCATGATCATGTATATAGGCATCATGTCCGTGACAAGTAGATTGAAACGATTTTGCATCTACTACTATTACTCCACACATCGACCGACTCCTAACTGCATCTAGAGTATTAAGTTCATGAAGAACAGAGTAACGCATTAAGAAAGATGACATGATGTAGAGGGATAAACTCATGCAATATGATATAAACCCCATCTTTTTATCCTTGATGGCAACAATACAATACGTGCCTTATTGCCCCTGTTGTCACTAGGAAAGGACACCGCAACATTGAACCCAAATCTAAGCACTTCTCCTATTGCAAGAAAGATCAATCTAGTAGGCCAAACCAAACTGATAATTCGAAGAGACTTGCAAAGATAACTTAATCACACATAAAAGAATCCAGAGGAGATTCAAATATTTCTCATAGATAAACTTGATCATAAACCCAAAATTCATCAGATCTTGACAAACACACCGCAAAAAGAGTTACATCGAATAGATATCCAAGAAGATCGAGGAGAACTTTGTATTGAGAATCAAAGAGAGAGAATAAGCCATCTAGCTAATAACTATGGACCTGAAGGTCTGTGGTAAACTAATCACAACGCATAGGAGAGGCCTTGGAGATGATGTAGAGGCCCTCCATGGTCGATTCCCCCTCTGATGGAGCGCCGACGAAGGCTCCAAGATGGGATCTCGCGGATACAAAAGGTTGCAGCAGTGGAATTAGGTTTTCGTGGTCGCTTCTGATGTTTTCAGGGTACGAGAGTATATATAGCAGGAAGAAGTAGGTCGGTTGACGCTCGAGGGGCCCACGAGGGTGGGGACGCGCCCACCCCCAGGGGGCGCACCGGGCACCCTCGTGGCTTCCTTGTTTGTTGCTTGACGTCCACTCCAAGTCTCCCGGTTTGCATTTGTTCCAAAAAGATCGCTCCCGAAGGTTTCATCCCGTTTGGACTCAGTTTGATATTCCTTTTCTTCGAAACACTGAAATAGGCAAAAAAACAGCAATTCGGGCTGGCCCTCCGGTTAGTAGGTTAGTCCCTAAAATGATATAAAAGTGTAAAGTAAAGCCCATAAACATCCAAAACGGGTAATATAATAGCATGGAACATTCAAAAATTATAGATACGTTGGAGACGTATCAAGCATCCCCAAGCTTAATTCCTGCTCGTCCTCAAGTAGGTAAATGATAAAAACAGAATTTTTGATGTGGAATGCTACCTAGCATAATTCTCAATGTAAGTTTTCTTTATGGTGGCATGAATGTTCAGATCCAAATGATTCAAAATAAAAGTTCATATTGACATAAGAAATAGTAATACTTCAAGCATACTAATAAAGCAATCATGTCTTCTCAAAATAGCATGGCTAAAGAAAGTTATCCCTACAAAATCATATAGTCTGGCTATGCTCTATCTTCATCACACAAAGTATTTAATCATGCACAGCCCCGATGACAAGCCAAGCAATTGTTTCATACTTTAGTAATGTCAAACTTTTTCAACTTTCACGCAATACATGAGCGTGATCCATGGATATAGCACTATATGTGGAATAGAATAGTGGTTGTGGAGAAGACAAAAAAAGGAGAATATAGTGTCACATCAACTAGGCGTATCAACGGACTATGGAGATTCACATTAATAGATATCAATGTGAGTGAGTAGGTATTGCCATGCAACGGATGCACTAGAGCTATAAATGTATGAAAGCTCAACAAAAGAAACTGAGTGGGTGTGCATCCAACTTGCTTTCTCACGAAGACCTAGGGCATTTTGAGGAAGCCCATCATTGGAATATACAAGCCAAGTTCTATAATGAAAAATTCCCACTAGTATATGAAGGTGACTACATAGGAGACTCTCTATCATGAAGATCATGGTGCTACTTTGAAGCACAAGTGTGGTAAAAAGGATAGTAACAATGTTCCTTCCCTCTTTTCCTCTCATTTTTTATTTTTTTATTTGGCCTTTCTCTTTTTTTAAAGTCCGAAGTCTCATCCCGACTTGTGGGTGAATCATAGTCTCCATCATCTTTTCCTCACTTGGGACAATGCTCTAATAATGAAGATCATCACACTTTTATTTACTTACAACTCAAGATTACAACTCGATACTTAGAACAAAATATGACTCTATATGAATTCCTCCAGTGGTGTACCGGGATATGCAATGAATCAAGAGTGACATGTATGGAATTATGAAGGTGGGTTTGCCACAAATACGATGTCAACTACATGATCATGCAAGAGCAATATGAGAATGATGATGCGTGTCGTGAAAATTTCTGACAACCATCACATTTACTGACCAAATCCTTTGCATCACTGTGAGCCGTCGTCCAGTAAAATCCATGATGAGAAGCTTTAGCCACAAGAGACTTCAAACCGGCATGATGGCCACAATCTCCTTCATGAATCTCGCGAAGAATTTCACGGCCTTCTTCAGGAGAGACGCAACGTTGAAACGCCCCAGTAACACTGCAATGGTGCAGCTCTCCGTTAACAATTGCCATTGACTTAGACCGTCGGGTTATCTATCTGGCCAAAGTTTCATCCTCAGGTAACTCGACCCGGGTCATATAAGCCAAATATGGAACTGTCCAATCAGGAATAGCGTGAAGAGCTGCCACCAATTGTGATTCCGGGTCAGGAATAGCCAGATCTTCCTCTGTGGGCAATTTGACAGAAGGGTTATGCAGAATATTCAAGAAAGTGCTAGGTGGCACCGGCTTACGTTGGGACTAACCGGCTTAAAGCATCAACCGCCTCATTTTTCCTATGATCAATGTGTTCCACTTGATAACCCTTGAAGTGCCCAGCAATAGTGTCAACCTCGCGGCGATAAGCCGCCATAAGTGGATCCTTAGAATACCATTTTCCTGAAACTTGCTGAGCCACGAAGTCTGAGTTGCCGAACCATCTCACCCGGCTTAAATTCATCTCCTTAGCCATCCGAAGACCATGGAGCAAGGCTTCATACTCAGCTGCATTGTTAGTACAGGGAAACATCAACCTTAAAACATAACAAAACTTGTCACCTCAAGGGGAAGCTAAGACAACTCCAGACCCCGAGCTCTCCAATTGCCTGGAGCCATCAAAATCAATAGTCCAATACGTGTTATCTGGCTTCTCTTCAGGCATCTGTAGCTCTGTCCAGTCATTGATGAAATCCACAAGTTCTTGAGACGTGATGGCCATGCGAGGCATATACTTCAAATCATGAGGTCCAAGCTCAATGGCCCAATTGGCTACCCGACCCGTGGCTTCTCTGTTTTGAATAATATCCCCTAAGGGAGCAGAACTGATCACAGTGATGGGATGACCCAAAAATATTGCTTAAGCTTCCGACTAGCCATGAACACCCCATATATGAGCTTCTGCCAGTGCGGATACCTCTGCTTGGAATCAATAAGCACTTCACTGATATAGTAAACCGGCCGTTGAACCGGATATTCCTTGCCTGCTTCCTTCCGTTCCACCATAATAGCTCCACTGACAGTCCGGGCGTTAGCAGCCACATATAATAACAATGGCTCCTTATCAATAGGAGCAGCGAGGACTAGCGGCTCAGCTAGCTGTTTCTTCAAAGCTTCAAACACGTCATTAGCAGCATCACTCCAGACAAAGTGATATGTTTTCTTCATCATCTGGTACAGTGGTATAGCCTTCTCACCCAACCGGCTTATGAACCGGCTTAAGGCAGCAATACGACCCGCCAGACGTTGAACAACATTAATACACGCCGGCTTTGCCAAGGAGGTAATGGTCTTGATCTTCTCCGGGTTAGCTTCAATGCCTTTGTTAGAAACCAGAAAACCCAAGAGCTTCCCTGCCGGCACACCAAAAATGCACTTGTCCGGGTTAAGCATCATCTTGTAGACCTGGAGATTGTTGAAGGTCTCCCTCAAATCATTTATCAAAGTTTCCTTCCCTCTGGATTTCACCACAATATCATCCGCATAAGCATGAACATTGCACCCAATCTGACTGTGAAGGCAATTCCGTACACATCGCTGGTAAGTCGCTGATGACCCACAAGTATAGGGGTCTATCGT
The DNA here is from genome assembly GCF_018294505.1 of Triticum aestivum. Classification (NCBI taxonomy): domain Eukaryota; kingdom Viridiplantae; phylum Streptophyta; class Magnoliopsida; order Poales; family Poaceae; genus Triticum; species Triticum aestivum. The sequence goes on from NC_057801.1 coordinate 705,428,100, forward strand.
AGTCCTTTTGATAAGTAATAGTGTCGAACCCAACGAGGAGCAGAAGGAAATGACAAGCGGTTTTCAGTAAGGTATTCTCTGCAAAGCACTGAAATTGTTGGTAACAGATAGTTTTGTGATAAGATAATTTGTAACCGATATCAAGCAATGAAAGTAAATAAAGTGCAGCAAGGTGGCCCAATCCTTTTTGTAGCAAAGGACAAGCCTGGACAATTTCTTATAATGAGAAAGGCGCTCCCGAGGATACATGGGAATTATCGTCAAGCTAGTTTCATCACGCTCATATGATTTGCGTTCGGTACTTTGATAATTTGATATGTGGGTGGACCGGTGCTTGGGTACTGCCCTTTCTTGGACAAGCATCCCACTTATGATTAACCCCTATTGCAAGCATCCGCAACTACCAAATAAGTATTAAGGTAAACCTAACCATAGCATGAAACTAGTGGATCCAAATCAGCCCCTTACGATGCAACGCATAAACTAGGGTTTAAGCTTCTGTCACTCTAGCAACCCATCATCTACTTATTACTTCCCAATGCCTTCCTCTAGGCCCAAATAATGGTGAAGTGTCATTTAGTCGACGTTCACATAACACTACTAGAGGAGAGAGAACATACATCTCATCAAAATATCGAACAAATACCAAATTCACATGACTACTAATAGCAAGACTTCACCCATGTCCTCAGGAACAAACGTAACTACTCACAAAGCATATTCATGTTCATGATCAGAGGAGTATTAATATGCATTAAGGATCTGAACATATGATCTTCCACCAAGTAATCCAATTAGCATCAACTACAAGGAGTAATCAACACTACTAGCAACCCACAGGTACCAATTTGTGGTTTTGATACAAGATTGGATACAAGAGATGAACTAGGGTTTTGAGAGGAGATGGTGCTGGTGAAGATGTTGATGGAGATTGAACCCCTCCTGATGAGAGGATCGTTGGTGATGATGATGGTGATGATTTCCGCCTCCCAGAGGGAAGTTTCCCCGGCAGAACAGCTCCGCCGGAGCCCTAGATTGGTTCCGCCAAGGTTCCGCCTCGTGGCGGCGGAGTTTCGTCCCGTAATCTTGCTTATGATTTTTTCCAGGGTAAAAGCCTTCATATAGCAGAAGATGGGCACCGGAGGGCCACCAGGGGGCCTAGGAGACAGGGGGCACGCCCAGTAGGGGGGGCGCCCCCACTACAAAAAAATACACTTCCGTGATGATACGTGTTTGTCACAGTAGGTCGCGTTTTTTGTCATGCATGTACATCCATGACAAATTTATGACAGAATCAAGATAGTCATACCTGTGATGTCGTAGAAGTGTTCCATGACATTACCAAAATTATCATCACGGAAGTGTCCACTTCCATGACGATAAATCGCACGTCACAGAAGTGCTTTCGTCAAGGGTGACCGACACGTGGCATCCACTGTAACGGAATGACGTTAAGCTATCAGGTCGGGTTTTGGATCCGATAACCCGTTAATAGCCCCGACCAATGGGGATTTTCCACATGTAAAATCATCATTGGCTGGAGGAAACACGTGTCGGCTCACCGTTGGGACAGATGTCATCCACTCATTCGACAGAAGGCGCCTATGATACGTCGACACGTGGCACGGCCCAACAGAGGCCCATTCCTGTGAAAAGGCCGACACATTTGACTTGGTCAAAAGGTGGCGGGCTGGCCCATGTAAAGCCTGTTAACGGCCTGATCGCATATAGCCCATTTACAGCCCGCTAATCCAAGGCCCGTTACGCCCTATCCGAATTAGGCCTAGTAGCGTCATCTGGGCCACCCAATATGATTCAGCATGTTTTCACTTCTGGCCCATGTATGGCCCATGACGTCTTTCGGCCCATATGAGGCCCTATGTAACTCTTGGCCTATTAATGGCCCGTGGTGAAACTGGCCCGTAATGAACAGTGTATTACTTTACACCCATTAACGGCCCGTGGTGAAGCTGGCCCGTAATGAACAGTGTGTCACTTTATACCCATTAAAGGCCCGTTATTCCGTTGGGCCGTTTCCAGCCCATGTTATCTTTCGGCCTTCTCAAAGCCCATTTATTCTTGGGCTCATTTCCAGCATTCGTTTACTTATGGCCCATTACTGTCATTTTCTGCTTATGGGCCAAATTCAGCCCGTGGTTACATTCGGCCCGTTTGTGGTCCGTTAACACGTTGGGTCGTTTTCATAGCATCATGAAATATGGCCTATTACAGATGGCCCGTTATGGTCGGCCCATGAACATACGATTCCAACTCTAGCCCGTTTACGGCCATAATGCGGCCTATTATTGGCCCATGTTTGGCCAATCGATCATACTGCCCGTATAAGGCCCATTGATGATACGACCCGTAGAAGGCCCATTGTTTCTACGGCCCGTGGAAGGCCCACTGTTTATACGGCCCATGGAAGGCCCACTTTTTATACGGCCCGTAGGTGCAGTGTCACTACAGTAAATATTAGCCCATGTTTATTGTGGCCTAGTTTTAAAAAATAGGTTGTTGCAGCCACTAGCAAACCGCAGAAAAAGGACTGCACTTACTACAAGTAAACAAATAAACAAGACAACAAGGAAATAAATAAGCAAGCAACTTACACTAGGCTATCACGGCTATTACACATATTACATCCACTGGGCATCAAAGTTCGCCACCAGTGCAAATATAGGCACTACAAGAAATATGTCAACTTATGACCTTCTGTCAGTGACCCTGGAAGAATTGGTCATAGATTTATGACCATTTGAGACCAATTGGTCAAAAGCTGTTCGAGGGGCTCCAAACCCTAAACCATTGCGACCATTTTGGTCAGAAAGGTCATAATTTCCTTACATGAAATGGTCATAAAGCTAACAGTGCTAGTCCGCTGCCTTATTTCTAGTTGTTAACGACCAATATAGATGGTCACAGCCTTGTAAATTGTGGTGGGTTGCTATGACTAGGCGCCACCTCATTAGTTTTGCCTATGTGTCATGTCCATGTGGCAGTTTTTGCCCTAGGTTGTGAAGCAACCTATATTTCTGTCATTCCCAAAATTCCCAAAAAAATCTCATAAATTCTTTGGGTCATATCTTCGTCAAATATGTAAAAACCTTCCTTGCCTAGTTCAAAAATAATTCAAAAATATTCATTTTCCTATTCTGTTCAGAGTAACAGTTTGTGAAGGAAGTACCTTCCTTGCCTAGTTCAAAAATAATTCAAAAATAAAGAGCAAACTATGAGGCAGCTACAGTTCAAATTTGACCCGTTTCCAGCTGAATCGACGACAATTTGTCTTTTTCATCAGAGGTGGATCAAAACTTTTTTCACCCAACCATTTTGTCAATTGTGCATTAAATATGGCCTAGTATTTTATAAAAATGTTTTGGTCCAATTTGGCAACAATTATTTGGGAGGTCCTTCACAAAAAAACCTCCTGTTGGGCACTCGAAAAATGGAAAATGGTTTTTTCGTCCAAAGAAAATGAAAACTCCCTTAGGCAACATTGTTTGCCATTCCAATATGCACCCTTGTGCACAATATGAGATCATTTGAACAAACTATGCCATGAATGTGGCCATAAGATTGATCATTTGGCTTGAAAGCCATGAATCTTCAGATATGATAGCTCATTTCTGAGAACACTTTTTTAAAATAATTGTAGTATTACAAGTTTGTTATTTTTCCTGGGAACTTGGCCACATATAATGACACAAAGCGAAGGTTTTCCAATTTTTTGATTTGTTTTGAATTTTTTATGCCCGTTTCAAAATGCGGTCAAAACGGCGGGCTTGACCGTTCCTAGCTAGTGGTTGAATCTTGGAATTTTTTTGGTGTTTCTATGATTAAATAGATACTTATGTACCTAGAAATGATTTTTGGAAAAAATAAAGAGCAAACTATGAGGCAGCTACAGTTCAAATTTGACCCGTTTCCAACTGAATCGACGACAATTTGTCTTTTTCATCAGAGGTGGATCCAAACTTTTTTCACCCAACCGTTTTGTCAATTGTGCATTAAATATGGCCTAGTATTTTAGAAAAATGTTTTGGTGCAATTTGGCAACAATTATTTGGGAGGTCCTTCACAAAAAAACCTCTTGTTGGGCACTCGAAAAATGGAAAATGGTTTTTTCGTCCAAAGAAAATGAAAACTCCCTTAGGCAACATTGTTTGCCATTCCAATATGCACCCTTGTGCTCAAGATAAGATCATTTGAACAAACTATGCCATGAATGTGGCCATAAGATTGATCATTTGGCTTGAAAGCCATGAATCTTCAGATATGATAGCTCATTTCTGAGAAGACTTTTTTAAAATAATTGTCGTATTACAAGTTTGTTATTTTTCCTGGGAACTTGGCCACGTATAGTGACACAAAGGGAAGGTTTCCCAATTTTTTGATTTTTTTTGAATTTTTTATGCCCGTTTCAAAATGCGGTCAAAATGGCGGGAATGACCGTTCCTAGCTAGTGGTTAAATCTTGGAATTTTTTTGGTGTTTCTCTGATTAAATAGATACTTTTGTACCTATAAATGATTTTTGTAAAAAATAAATAGCAAACTATGAGGCATCCGCAGTTCAAATTTGACCCGCTTCCAGCTGAATCAGCGAAAATTTGTCTTTTTCACCAGAGGTGGATCAAAACTTTTTACACCCAATAATTTGGTCAATTATGAATTAAATATGGCCTAGTATTTTAGAAAAATGATTTGGTCCAATTTTGCAACAAATATATTATAGGTCCTTCACAATAAAACTCAGTTTGGACACTCGAAAAATGGAATATTGATTTTTCGTGCAAAGGAAATAAAAACTCCCTTTGTCAATATTGTTTGCAAATCCATGATGTAAACATGTGCAAAATATGATATCATTTGAACAAATATTTGATAGGACTTTCACAAAAATACTCATTTTGAGCACTGAAAAATGGAATGAAATTTTTTATCTTGAATCGATCACGACCAATTTATATTGGTCATAAGGTCATCAAATGGTTTGCTTCGTTCTGATTGGACCATGATCATATCACACGGATCACGCATCAACCACCGTCGGATGCTTCCGGATCCAACGGCCCAAAACCACCTGAGCCGAAACCCTAGGTCTGTCCTCATGGACATTTTCCACCCACCCCCCGCCTCCATTCTTTCTTTCTTTCTCTTCCTCCCCCCTCAGATCCTCTCCCCTCTCCCCCGTGCAGCGAACCCTAGCCCCTCTCTCCCCCGCACACCACTCCTCCTCCCTTCCAGATCACAGCCGCCACCTCCTCCTTTCTAGATCGCCACCTCCACCTCCCTCCGGACGAGCTCCCCGCCGTCCATGGCCTCCCCCACGCCCTTCTCCCTCGCGAGCCCTCTCTCTCTCCCTCGCGCGACTCCTCTACTCCACTCGATTCCGGCGAGTTGAGGCGGCTCTCGCCGGCGCGCATCACACCCGACCTTCAGGTAAGCAAGTTTTTTGCTCGGCGCCGGCGCGGGCGCGGATCGAGACTAACGTATGGGTTTGGTTCCTTCCTTGCTACAAGCGGTGCTGTGCGCGGCGGTGGCGTTGGCGCTGTGTGCGGGCGGCATTGGCGCGTCGCCTGCGGCGAGGGGCGCGGGGTACCAGAAGCATGTGCGGAGGGTCTCGGAGTACGGGGCGGTGGGGGACGGCAAGACGCTCAACACGGTGGTGTTCGCCAGGTTCGTCTTGTTCTTGGATTTTCGCTTGCTTCTTTGTTTCTTCTTTCTGACCGAGCAGGTGAGCTGATTTTGGATTTGTCATCCTAGTTTCTGCAGCTGTTGGAGGAGGACTTGGTGGTGCTAAGGAATGGAGTACTACAAGGACGGACGCCGCTTCCGTTGAACTCAGGTGAGCTTGCGAATTCGCGATGGCCTTGGTGATTTTACTGTTACTGCTACTCTATTAGTCATGGAATTCGGGAGATCTTGGGTTCGAATTTTATTTTCTGGGATTTTTATCGGGGTGTATGCAACTGTATAACTGTAAATTGGCTTGCCCCTGGGTGTTCTTGGTTGGTGATTCGACAATGATTTGAAGCGGTCTGGCTTATCAGCCGGTGGTTAGGTGGAGTCGGGTTATTATAGTTTCGGTATAGGAGGGGGAAAGGTGGCACAAATCTGGGGGCAGGGCATGTTTCTGCCTGATTGATCCAATCATTTTTTTCTTCTGGTATCAATCAATCATGCCAGCATCTGAAACGGATTATCAAATCTGAATTGGCACTGTTTTTTATATATAATGATACCATACAGCTCGAGATGAACATATGCTTGACTGAATAGTTGTTCATACATCTGGAGGTGTTACTATGAGTACAATTACCATTCAGAAAGAAAAAACTATGAGTAAAATGCAGAGAACGCACTTCCAGACTATCAATCATGCATGCCCATATCATTTGCTTTGCTTAATGTTTCTTAGTTTAACTTACTAATCTCTTGTCTGTGTATTTTTTGCTGCCAGAAGGGATCCAAATAGGTTGCAACTGGGAGTAAAATATGTGTCTAAACTGATTGTCTGGTGCGAAAATCGACGACCAAGATCCAGTTATGTGTATTGTAGGACAACACCTTTCATTAGATACACTTTGATGCTATTTCTAGCATGAATTTCTATTTCAGACTTAAAACTAAAATTCTGAACAACTAAAATCGCTCTTGTTCCTTATTTTTGTAGGGCGGTTCCTCTCGTTTTACTGGTTCGTCCGCTCCTTCATGATTGATGTACTGGTTCTGGCCGCTCCTTCGTGATAGACTCGGTTAACTCTTTGTTAGCCTTGTGGGTCGTAATTGTTTCTCTCCAGACGCATATACTGCCTGATGTATTGCTCATGCTCATTCTGTACCAAGATAGACCTAATATCCGTAGGGTTGTAGATTGATTTCCCCTGAAAAAGCTATGCTTCTTTCCTTGGATGATAAGCATGTTCCGCAGCTATGTGGAATTCTTAAGATAAACGGTCTTTAGTTTCTTTTGGTGCATCTGCGTGCACATAACAGTCTGTTAGTTTCTCAGTCTGTTAGTTTCTCTTTATATAATGAAAAAATATATGTTGTTGTCGCTTGTTTATTATTATCTATCATTTGTAGATTGATTTTTAGGCCACCAGTACTTGTATGTATAATTTCTAGTCTCTTGAATGAATAATTTTTCTTTATGTGCCATGCGTCTTGTGTTACTACATACATCTGTCGTGAAGTACATGGTTCCGGAACTATGGTAACCCGTAGTTTGCTCTACCCGTGATAGTAGGATGATGGAAGCATCACTACTGAATGTAGTTCATGTTTCTTCATATAATCATCATTTACTAGAGTTTCTCTTCTTCTTGCTACTACTTGGTTTTTGACGCCACTAGCTTGTACTGAAATGTAAACACATCATATTGTTCTCATCAGACCAGTGTACCTTGAGCATGCAAAGTAAACACATGCTACTCCACTTGTCTATTTTTACATAAACTTTTGTTTAAATAAACCGAGCTAATAAACCAAACGGTGCGAACACATTCAGTTCTGAAATTTGTCTACTCCACTTGTTTGATTGTACTGAAACCTTTGTTTGCATGTTTCTAAAATGCAGAGAAGAACACCCTGTGTTCTGGTAAAATATTTGTTTGCTATGATATGAAATTCCATGATGTGTGTGTTGTTTCAGTTTCTATAGCTACAACAAAGTCCTAGTTTACTCTGTACTTGCTTTTGATGATTGCTGGCTAAATTTACAGTTGAAATAATAGTAGCCAAGGAGTAGATACAAGACGTATTTACCGTATTTTGCATGGAATGTTAAAAATCAGTTTTGTTGTGGTTTCTTGTTCTGTGAGTCAAATTGCATAAGATGGGAGTATCACAACATGCATATACTGAAGATGGGAGTATCACAACCTGAATGTGCAGCTTATGTAGTTTCTGTATTTTTGTTAAAGCATGGAGTAGCTTCTATAGTTTCTTATTTTTGTTAAAGCATGGAGTAGCTTCTATAGTTTCTGTATTTCTGTATTTTCGTTAAAGCATGGAGTAGCTTCTATAGCTTCCTCACAAGTTAATGCTTCGCTCGTCCGGGTGTGTGATAATGCCATTTGTCTTGTGCAATCAGATTACATTTCTGTTTGTTATGGTAATATAAAAAATATTCGTGCTGTCAAAATTTTCACAGTGCGTGTCTTTCATTTCTTTAATTTGATTGTTTCCCTTGTATTCAATATGCTTCTAGTGGCTGATCCTTCCATTTTTGTTGTGGCATCTTTATTTTCACAGGTGTTGTGTGTTCTGGAAGATGGAAGAGGAAGAAATTGTTGAACTAAATTTTCTGTATTCTGTTTTGTTGTATGTATCATTTGATAGTTTTGTATAGGAACAAGTGATACTATTTTGTAGGGCTTTATGGCCTGTGATGTAAACATATTTAGTGCTGAAATATGAAATTATTTGCAAAATTTGTCAAAAAGGTGGATCATATGTATGAATATGTGAATGGGCTGAAAAGAGTAATGGACCAACTCCAGGATTGAATTAATATTTGAATGTATAAAAAGGCCGAATGTAAACCAGAAATGGGCTGAACAAAATTGTACATATATTCTTGAAAGGCCAAACATGCATAAAATTGATGGGCTGACCAGTTGGGCTTGGCCCATGTAGCAGATAAAAATTAACAGAAATAAATATACCAAATGGGTTGAATTAATGGGCTAGGCCCATGTAGAAAACTGAATTGGACCGGGCTGAATCTTGTGCCACATCAGCTTGCCACGCTGGATGCCTACGTGGCCTGGGGAGGTTGCTAGTGACCAAAACGCCACAGTAGGAATATTTTGGTCGTAAACGTCTTTGACCATTCCAGAAGAAAGGTCTCTATAGTCAGTTTACGACGGCCAGCTTTTGACCTTCTGTTTTTGGTCACAAAAAGGTCATAAATGGAAATTTGTGACCTTTCAGTGACCAATAGTGGTGGTCATAAGTTGACATATTTCTTGTAGTGAGGGAACACAGCAGCATATAAACGCCGCAGCAAAACGAGTCCAGAACTGAAACCACTTCAGAAGAGCTCAAGAAACAATATCCTGGGTACCCATAATGCTGGCAAGATGCTTAGCAAGCTTATTAACTTTCTCTTGTTTGGCGCTTAAGTCCTCCAGCACCTGCTGTTGCACCAGAAAGTATGCATCTGAATTCTGCAGGGACTTCCTCAGTCCTTCGGCTTCCTGTCGCATAACATCTGATCGATGTCTTTCAACTTGAAGTTGAGACTCAAGAAACCGAACTGATTCAGGCAACAAGTTCGAAGAGCTGGTGCCAGCAGTGGTAGCCAGTAACTCGAACAGTACATCAAGACAGGACTTTGGGGTTGTCTCAGTGTCCTCAATATAGTTTTTATCAGCTTTCTTGGAGACCAACAGGGATGTCTCACTATCTTGAACCTTATCTGCATTACTTCCTTTACCATTGCATAACAGGGTACTCTTCTCCAATATTTTATCCGCGTTCTAAAAGGGAAACAAACAAACACATCTCAGGTTTACAATGTAGTATATGAAACTCATTTTGGTAAACCAGTTCAGTAGTAAGGTGGACAGGATAACAGCATGAAACAAACATATATCTATGTAGTATGGTCACTGTATGGTCTATATCATTCTAGTTTATGTTGCCAAATCAAGATAGATACAGTTCGAATCATATCTATTTAAGACAAAGCAGCATAGACAGAATATAAGTGTGGGAAACTACACAGCAATAACAACACTTGTACTCCCTCCATTCCTAAATATAAGTCTTTGTAGAGATTCCACTAGGTGGACTACATACGGAACAAAATGTATGAATCTACACTTAAAATGCATCTATATACATCCATATGTGGTTCATAGTGAAATCTCTACAAAGACTTATATCTAGGAACAGAGGGAGTAATGTGCATGGCATGAGAACATAATTGTTTATTCAATTGAAACTGAAATCAACATAGAGCAAGTTACAACAGCAAACAGCCAAACACGTTGAAGAAACAGGTTTAAAACATACCTGTTGCACCATTGGAGTTTCAATTGCATCCTTCAAATTTGAAATTGGTTGGTATCAGTAAATGCAGTGATGCAAGAGCAAAGTAGTATGAACCATAGCTACGGAACCTGACCTGAGAACAATTCTTCTTCTACTTTAAGCGTTGACTTCGGGTTTGGAGTGGTGGTCCTCGTGATTTGGGCACTGCAGTTGCCTTACTAACTGCTCGTGTTTGGGTGCTCTGTGGTGGAGACGGTGTTGTGTCAACGGGAACTGGGTGTCTATCTGCCGGGGTTGGGGTTAGAAGGGGTGTAGCTGGTTCTCTGTCCAACTGGGTAGGGGTACAATCTGCATGAGTGTGGGTTATGTGTGGTGGGGCTGATTCTTGGGCAAGTACAACCGTGGTTCTATCTGCATCGACAAGTAGCACGATCTTTTCTGAAGACCATGTTTTTACTCCCACAGATACTGCCATCACTCCCTCCAATTGAAATGGATGATAAACAAGAAAAGTAATTGAATGTACAGACAATGTAAGATAGACAGGTGCAATGGATAGTAGGGAAGAAAACAGGGCATGAAATAATTCACATTTATGTTGTCTAAGCAAACAGAATAGCAGGACATAATTTCACATATATGATGGCTAATTAAACAGGATAGCATGACACAATTTCACATGTATGATGGCTAACTAAACAGGATAGAATGACATACTTCAAAATATGATGACTATGTAAACAGGATGACATGATATAACTATATGATGTGTCTATTAAAGAGGTTGGCATGCCATAAATCACAAACATGCCGTCGATGGAAACATGATGGCATGATATAATTCACGGATAGAATGACATAATTTAAAATATGATGACTATGTAAACAGGATGAGATGATATAACTATATTATGTCTTTAGAAAATGGGTTGGCATGCCATAATCCAGATACATGCTGTCTATGTAAACATCATGGCATGACATAATTCAAACATATGATTTATATACTAAGGAAGTGAGCAGAGGGCAATTGCATATATGATGTCTCAACAAAGGAGATGGCATTCAATATTGTGTATATGATGTAAAAAATAAGCATTGCAATACAACATATGCATTATATGAGTAATATAACCCTGCCAAGTTTGAGCATACACCTCAGGGGGATAATAGGACTGGTCATCTACCTCTGAATCCTCCTCTGAAGAGCTATCTGTAACCAGCAAGATATCTGCTTCAGCAGGTAGCATTGTCTGCTCTAAAGACCTTGTTTTCACTCCAGATTTCTCCATCACCAATTCAAATGGCTGATGCATAGGAAGAGCAGTTGAATATACAAACATTGTCGACAAAAGCAATGAGAAATACAAAAAAAGGACGGCATGATATAATTCACATATATGACGCTTGCCTAAATAGCATGGCATTGCATAATTCACATACATAATGCCTTGCAACAAGATAACATTGCATAATTCACATATATAATGTCTTGCAACAAGATGGCATTGCATAATTCACATATATGGTAATTAGACACTAAACAGGTGGCATTCACACAAATCATGTCTATACTAAGCAAATGACATAGCAATGCAAGATACCATACGCACGATATGAGTAACGTAACCCTGCCAAGTTAGGGCATGCACCTCAGGGGGGAAATATGACTGGTCATCTGTCTCTGAATCCTCCTCCGAGGAGCTATCGGTAACCAACAAGACATGCGCTTCGTCAGATAGCATTGTCTGCTCTGAAGACCTTGTTTCCACTCCAGATTTTTCCATGACCGTGCCGAATGGATGATGCACAGGAAGAGTAATTGAATGTACTAAAATTGTTGACAAATTTAACACATAATAAAAAAATGATGGCATGATATAATTCACATATAAGATGACTGGCTAACCAGGGTGGCATTGCAAAATTCACATATATGATGCCTGGCTAGACAAGATGGCATTGCATGATTCACATACACGATAAAGAAGCAAGGGATTATTAGATTTATGCCCCTAGTTGTGTCCCACTCGTCTGTTTTACCCCTAATTCCCAAAAGTCACCGGTTCTATCCAAGTCATGTTGCTCCTCTTATGCTTTTGCCCTTTGACCGTTTGACCGTCAGTTTGAAAACTTCATAAGTAATTCATACTAAATAAGAAAAATGCAAATAAGATACCAAAATGTTCAGAAAAACATCACCTATATGTCAGTGTCACTTGCATTCATGAAAAAAGTGTTGGAAAGTGCACATCCGAGTTTTAGCTCTTTTGATACCACCATGAATAGTGAACTCTAAAAAAATTCAAAAAAATTCAAAAAAAATATGGTGGCAAAGAACAACAAATGTTCTAAGTGCTTACCAAGTTTCATTAGGGAACGACATTCGTGGAAGTCATGGCAAAAAATTAATCTATTTTGGAGTGCTGATTGTTTTTTTGTCGCGACACCCACGAATGTTATTCCCTGATGAAACTTGGCAGGCACTTAAAACATTTGTCCTTCTTTGCCACCAATTTTTTTTGAATCTTTTTGAACTTTTTTAGATTTTACTATTCATGGTGGTAGCATAAGAGCTAAAACTCGGATGGGCACTTTCCAACACTTTTTCATGAATGCAAATGACACTGACATATAGATTATGTTTTTCTGAACATTTTGGTATCTTATTAGTATTTTTCTGATTTAGTATGAATTAGTTATGATGTTTTCAAATTGACGGTCAAAGGGCAAAAGCATAAGAGGAGCAAAGTGACTTGGACAGAACCAGTGACTTTTGGGAATTAGGGGTAAAACAAACGAGTGGGACACAACTAGGGGCATAAATCTAATTATCCCAAGAAACAAAACAGATGGCATTGACACAAAGCATGTCTAAACTAAGCAGATGAAATATTTAACGTATACAGTAAGCAATGCAAGGCACCATATGGATGATATTACCAACATCAGCATGCCAAGTTAGAGCGAAGACCTCATGGGGTAAATAGGAGTGGTCTTCTCCTTCTGAATCCCCCTCAGAACAGTTATCTTCCTCTTGATTACAATCCGAAATGGGTGGAGGGGGGGTCTGCCTTTGCGCCCACCATGGAACGACGTCTGCATGAAATTTTATTGCCACGCAAGGCTCATCTCTTTTGCTCTACATGCTCAGTTCCATTGTGTACAATAACTGGCATGCATAGGAATAAAACCTAGTGAGATTATGTAAGGAGTGCATGCACAAATCCGGAGTGATGGTAGCAAACTGTGGATAGACCCAAAACCAATGATAGCAGGCAGATATTAGCTTTAGTTAAAAAATACAGATAATGGCTCCTTTAATGTTTTTTTGCACCCAACATGAAACTCATAGTAGACACCGGAGATTAACCAGATAGTAGACGGATAGTACTGATTGCTGCCCCAATATGTACCCCACAACCATTTAAAAACTCAAGTTTCAGCATTATTTTGGACGTGACTCGGAGTCTAATAGGTGAACACGACGATAATGTAGCATGTCATCATATTAAGCGACGCATAACGTAAGCTAACAGTGCTAGTCCGCTGCCTTATTTCTAGTTGTTAACGACCAATATAGATGGTCATAGCCTTGTAAATTCTGGTGGGTTGCTATGACTAGGCGCCACCTCATCAGTTTTGCCTATGTGTCATGTCCATGTGGCAGTTTTTGCCCTAGGTTGTGAAGCAACCTATATTTCTGTCATTCCCAAAATTCCCAAAAAAATCTCATAAATTCTTTGGGTCATATCTTCGTCAAATATGTAAAAACCTTCCTTGCCTAGTTCAAAAATAATTCAAAAATATTCATTTTCCTATTCTGTTCAAAGTAACAGTTTGTGAAGGAAGTACCTTCCTTGCCTAGTTCAAAAATAATTCAAAAATAAAGAGCAAACTATGAGGCAGCTACAGTTCAAATTTGACCCGTTTCCAGCTGAATCGACGACAATTTGTCTTTTTCATCAGAGGTGGATCAAAACTTTTTTCACCCAACCATTTTGTCAATTGTGCATTAAATATGGCCTAGTATTTTATAAAAAAAATTTGGTCCAATTTGGCAACAATTATTTGGGAGGTCCTTCACAAAAAAACCTCCTGTTGGGCACTCGAAAAATGGAAAATGGTTTTTTCGTCCAAAGAAAATGAAAACTCCCTTAGGCAACATTGTTTGCCATTCAAATATGCACCCTTGTGCACAATATGAGATCATTTGAACAAACTATGCCATGAATGTGGCCATAAGATTGATCATTTGGCTTGAAAGCCATGAATCTTCAGATATGATAGCTCATTTCTGAGAACACTTTTTTAAAATAATTGTCGTATTACAAGTTTGTTATTTTTCCTGGGAACTTGGCCACATATAATGACACAAAGCGAAGGTTTTCCAATTTTTTGATTTGTTTTGAATTTTTTATGCCCGTTTCAAAATGCGGTCAAAACGGCGGGCTTGACCGTTCCTAGCTAGTGGTTGAATCTTGGAATTTTTTTGGTGTTTCTATGATTTAATAGATACTTATGTACCTAGAAATAATTTTTGGAAAAAATAAAGAGCAAACTATGAGGCAGCTATAGTTCAAATTTGACCTGTTTCCAGCTGAATCGACGACAATTTGTCTTTTTCATCAGAGGTGGATCAAAACTTTTTTCACCCAACCGTTTTGTCAATTGTGCATTAAATATGGCCTAGTATTTTAGAAAAATGTTTTGGTGCAATTTGGCAACAATTATTTGGGAGGTCCTTCACAAAAAAACCTCCTGTTGGGCACTTAAAAAATGGAAAATGGTTTTTTCATCCAAAGAAAATGAAAACTCCCTTAGGCAACATTGTTTGCCATTCCAATATGCACCCTTGTGCACAATATGAGATCATTTGAACAAACTATGCCATGAATGTGGCCATAAGATTGATCATTTGGCTTGAAAGCCATGAATCTTCAGATATGATAGCTCATTTCTGAGAACACTTTTTTAAAATAATTGTCGTATTACAAGTTTGTTATTTTTCCTGGGAACTTGGCCACATATAATGACACAAAGGGAAGGTTTCCCAATTTTTTGATTTTTTTTGAATTTTTTATGCCCGTTTCAAAATGCGGTCAAAATGGCAGGAATAACCGTTCCTAGCTAGTGGTTAAATCTTGGAATTTTTTTGGTGTTTCTCTGATTAAATAGATACTTTTGTACCTATAAATGATTTTTGTAAAAAATAAATAGCAAACTATGAGGCATCCGCAGTTCAAATTTGACCCGCTTCCAGCTGAATCGACGAAAATTTGTCTTTTTCACCAGAGGTGGATCAAAACTTTTTACACCCAATAATTTGGTCAATTCTGAATTAAATATGGCCTAGTATTTTAGAAAAATGATTTGGTCCAATTTTGCAACAAATATATTATAGGTCCTTCACAATAAAACTCAGTTT
Source organism: Triticum aestivum (assembly GCF_018294505.1). Lineage (NCBI taxonomy): Eukaryota > Viridiplantae > Streptophyta > Magnoliopsida > Poales > Poaceae > Triticum > Triticum aestivum. Next base: position 705,443,534 of record NC_057801.1, read on the forward strand.
GGACACTCGAAAAATGGAATATTTATTTTTCGTGCAAAGGAAATAAAAACTCCCTTTGTCAATATTGTTTGCAAATCCATGATGTAAACATGTGAAAAATATGATATCATTTGAACAAATATTTGATAGGACTTTCAGAAAAATACTCATTTTGAGCACTGAAAAATGGAATGAAATTTTTTATCTTGAATCGATCACGACCAATTTATATTGGTCATAAGGTCATCAAATGGTTTGCTTCGTTCTGATTGGACCATGATCATATCACACGGATCACGCATCAACCACCGTCGGATGCTTCCGGATCCAACGGCCCAAAACCACCTGAGCCGAAACCCTAGCCTCATGGACATTTTCCACCCACCCCCCGCCCCCATTCTTTCTTTCTTTCTCTTCCTCCCCCCTCAGATCCTCTCCCCTCTCCCCCGTGCAGCGAACCCTAGCCCCTCTCTCCCCCGCACACCACTCCTCCTCCCTTCCAGATCACAGCCGCCACCTCCTCCTTTCTAGATCGCCACCTCCACCTCCCTCCGGACGAGCTCCCCGCCGTCCATGGCCTCCCCCACACCCTTCTCCCTCGCGAGCCCTCTCTCTCTCCCTCGCGCGACTCCTCTACTCCACTCGATTCTGGCGAGTTGAGGCGGCTCTCGCCGGCGCGCAGCACACCCCGGCCTTCAGGTAAGCAAGTTTTTTGCTCGGCGCCGGCGCGGGCGCGGATCGAGACTGACGGATGGGTTTGGTTCCTTCCTTGCTACAAGCGGTGCTGTGCACGGCGGTGGCGTTGGCGCTGTGTGCGGGCGGATTGGCGCGTCGCCTGCGGCGAGGGGCGCGGGGTGCCGGAAGCATGTGCGGAGGGTCACGGAGTACGGGGCGGTGGGGGACGGCAAGACGCTCAACACGGTGGTGTTCGCCAGGTTCGTCTTGTTCTTGGATTTTCGCTTGCTTCTTTGTTTCTTCTTCCTGACCGAGCAGGTGAGCTGATTTTGGATTTGTCATCCTAGTTTCTGCAGCTGTTGGAGGAGGACTTGGTGGTGCTAAGGAATGTAGTACTACAAGGACGGACACCGCTTCCGTTGAACTCAGGTGAGCTTGCGAATTCGCGATGGCCTTGGTGATTTTACTGTTACTGCTACTCTATTAGTCATGGAATTCGGGAGAGCTTGGGTTCGAATTTTATTTTCTGGGATTTTTATCGGGGTGTATGCAACTGTATAACTGTAAATTGGCTTGCCCCTGGGTGTTCTTGGTTGGTGATTCGATAATGATTTGAAGCGGTCTGGCTTATCAGCCGGTGGTTAGGTGGAGTCGGGTTATTATAGTTTCGGTACAGGAGGGGGAAAGGTGGCACAAATCTGGGGGCAAGGCATGTTTCTGCCTGATTGATCCAATCATTTTTTTTCTTCTGGTATCAATCAATCATGCCAGCATCTGAAACGGATTATCAAATCTGAATTGGCACTGTTTTTTATATATAATGATACCATACAGCTCGAGATGAACATATGCTTGACTGAATAGTTGTTCATACATCTGGAGGTGTTACTATGAGTACAATTACCATTCAGAAAGAAAAAAACTATGAGTAAAATGCAGAGAACGCACTTCCAGACTATCAATCATGCATGCCCATATCATTTGCTTTGCTTAATGTTTCTTAGTTTAACTTACTAATCTCTTGTCTGTGTAATTTTTGCTGCCAGAAGGGATCCCAATAGGTTGCAACTGGGAGTAAAATATGTGTCTAAACTGATTGTCTGGTGCGAAAATCGACGACCAAGATCCAGTTATGTGTATTGTAGGACAACACCTTTCATTAGATACACTTTGATGCTATTTCTAGCATGAATTTCTATTTCAGACTTAGAACTAAAATTCTGAACAACTAAAATCGCTCTTGTTCCTTATTTTTGTAGGGCGGTTCCTCTCGTTTTACTGGTTCGTCCGCTCCTTCATGATTGATGTACTGGTTCTGGCCGCTCCTTCGTGATAGACTCGGTTAACTCTTTGTTGGCCTTGTGGGTCGTAATTGTTTCTCTCCATATGCATATACTTCCTTATGTATTGCTCATGCTCATTCTGTACCGAGATAGACCTAATATCCGTAGGGTTGTAGATTGATTTCCCCTGAAAAAGCTATGCTTCTTTCCTTGGATGATAAGCATGTTCCGCAGCTATGTGGAATTCTTAAGATAAACGGTCTTTAGTTTCTTTTGGTGCATCTGCGTGCACATAACAGTCTGTTAGTTTCTCAGTCTGTTAGTTTCTCTTTATATAATGAAAAAATATATGTTGTTGTCGCTTGTTTATTATTATCTATCATTTGTATATTGATTTTTAGGCCACCAGTACTTGTATGTATAATTTCTAGTCTCTTGAATGAATAATTTTTCTTTATGTGCCATGCGTCTTGTGTTACTACATACATCTGTCGTGAAGTACATGGTTCTGGAACTATGGTAACCCGTAGTTTGCTCTACCCGTGATAGTAGGATGATGGAAGCATCACTACTGAATGTAGTTCATGTTTCTTCGTATAATCATCATTTACTAGAGTTTCTCTTCTTCTTGCTACTACTTGGTTTTTGACGCCACTAGCTTGTACTGAAATGTAAACACATCATATTGTTCTCATCAGACCAGTGTACCTTGAGCATGCAAAGTAAACACATGCTACTCCACTTGTCTATTTTTACATAAACTTTTGTTTAAATAAACCGAGCTAATAAACCAAACGGTGCAAACACATTCAGTTCTGAAATTTTTCTACTCCACTTGTTTGATTGTACTGAAACCTTTGTTTGCATGTTTCTAAAATGCAGAGAAGAACACCCTGTGTTCTGGTAAAATATTTGTTTGCTATGATATGAAATTCCATGATGTGTGTGTTGTTTTAGTTTCTGTAGCTACAACAAAGTCCTAGTTTACTCTATACTTGCTTTTGATGATTGCTGGCTAAATTTACAGTTGAAATAATAGTAGCCAAGGAGTAGATACAAGACGTATTTACCATATTTTGCATGGAATGTTAAAAATCAGTTTTGTTGTGGTTTCTTGTTCTGTGAGTCAAATTGCATAAGATGGGAGTATCACAACATGCATATACTGAAGCTGGGAGTATCACAACCTGAATGTGCATCTTATGTAGTTTCTGTATTTTTGTTAAAGCATGGAGTAGCTTCTATAGTTTCTGTATTTTTGTTAAAGCATGGAGTAGCTTCTATAGTTTCTGTATTTCTGTATTTTCGTTAAAGCATGGAGTAGCTTCTATAGCTTCCTCACAAGTTAATGCTTCGCTCGTCCGGGTGTGTGATAATGCCATTTGTCTTGTGCAATCAGATTACATTTCTGTTTGTTATGGTAATATAAAAAATATTCGTGCTGTCAAAATTTTCACAGTGCGTGTCTTTCATTTCTTTAATTTGATTGTTTCCCTTGTATTCAATATGCTTCTAGTGGCTGATCCTTCCATTTTTGTTGTGGCATCTTTATTTTCACAGGTGTTGTGTGTTCTGGAAGATGGAAGAGGAAGAAATTGTTGAACTAAATTTTTTTGTATTCTGTTTTGTTGTATGTATCGTTTGATAGTTTTGTATAGGAACAAGTGATACTATTTTGTAGGGCTTTATGGCCTATGATGTAAACATATTTAGTGCTGAAATATGAAATTATTTGCAAAATTTGTCAAAAAGGTGGATCATATGTATGAATATGTGAATGGGCTGAAAAGAGTAATGGACCAACTCCAGGATTGAATTAATATTTGAATGTATAAAAAGGCCGAATGTAAACTAGAAATGGGCTGAACAAAATTGTACATATATTCTTGAAAGGCCAAACGTGCATAAAATTGATGGGCTGACCAGTTGGGCTTGGCCCATGTAGCAGATAAAAATTAACAGAAATAAATATACCAAATGGGTTGAATTAATGGGCTAGGCCCATGTAGAAAACTGAATTGGACCGGGCTGAATCTTGTGCCACATCAGCTTGCCACGCTGGATGCCTACGTGGCCTGGGGAGGTTGCTAGTGACCAAAATGCCACAGTAGGAATATTTTGGTCGTAAACGTCTTTGACCATTCCAGAAGAAAGGTCTCTATAGTCATTTACGACGGCCAGCTTTTGACCTTCTGTTTTTGGTCACAAAAAGGTCATAAATGGAAATTTGTGACCTTTCAGTGACCAATAGTGGTGGTCATAAGTTGACATATTTCTTGTAGTGAGGGAACACAGCAGCATATAAACGCCGCAGCAAAACGAGTCCAGAACTGAAACCACTTCAGAAGAGCTCAAGAAACAATATCCTGGGTACCCATAATGCTGGCAAGATGCTTAGCAAGCTTATTAACTTTCTCTTGTTTGGCGCTTAAGTCCTCCAGCACCTGCTGTTGCACCAGAAAGTATGCATCTAAATTCTGCCGGGACTTCCTCAGTCCTTCGGCTTCCTGTCGCATAACATCTGATCGATGTCTTTCAACTTGAAGTTGAGACTCAAGAAACCGAACTGATTCAGGCAACAAGTTCGAAGAGCTGGTGCCAGCAGTGGTAGCCAGTAACTCGAACAGTACATCAAGACAGGACTTTGGGGTTGTCTCAGTGTCCTCAATATAGTTTTTATCAGCTTTCTTGGAGACCAACAGGGATGTCTCACTATCTTGAACCTTATCTGCATTACTTCCTTTACCATTGCATAACAGGGTACTCTTCTCCAATATTTTATCCGCGTTCTAAAAGGGAAACAAACAAACACATCTCAGGTTTACAATGTAGTATATGAAACTCATTTTGGTAAACCAGTTCAGTAGTAAGGTGGACAGGATAACAGCATGAAACAAACATATATCTATGTAGTATGGTCACTGTATGGTCTATATCATTCTAGTTTATGTTGCCAAATCAAGATAGATACAGTTCGAATCATATCTATTTAAGACAAAGCAGCATAGACAGAATATAAGTGTGGGAAACTACACAGCAATAACAACACTTGTACTCCCTCCATTCCTAAATATAAGTCTTTGTAGAGATTCCACTAGGTGGACTACATACGGAACAAAATGTATGAATCTACACTTAAAATGCATCTATATACATCCATATGTGGTTCATAGTGAAATCTCTACAAAGACTTATATCTAGGAACAGAGGGAGTAATGTGCATGGCATGAGAACATAATTGTTTATTCAATTGAAACTGAAATCAACATAGAGCAAGTTACAACAGCAAACAGCCAAACACGTTGAAGAAACAGGTTTAAAACATACCTGTTGCACCATTGGAGTTTCAATTGCATCCTTCAAATTTGAAATTGGTTGGTATCAGTAAATGCAGTGATGCAAGAGCAAAGTAGTATGAACCATAGCTACGGAACCTGACCTGAGAACAATTCTTCTTCTACTTTAAGCGTTGACTTCGGGTTTGGAGTGGTGGTCCTCGTGATTTGGGCACTGCAGTTGCCTTACTAACTGCTCGTGTTTGGGTGCTCTGTGGTGGAGACGGTGTTGTGTCAACGGGAACTGGGTGTCTATCTGCCGGGGTTGGGGTTAGAAGGGGTGTAGCTGGTTCTCTGTCCAACTGGGTAGGGGTACAATCTGCATGAGTGTGGGTTACGTGTGGTGGGGCTGATTCTTGGGCAAGTACAACCGTGGTTCTATCTGCATCGACAAGTAGCACGATCTTTTCTGAAGACCATGTTTTTACTCCCACAGATACTGCCATCACTCCCTCCAATTGAAATGGATGATAAACAAGAAAAGTAATTGAATGTACAGACAATGTAAGATAGACAGGTGCAATGGATAGTAGGGAAGAAAACAGGGCATGAAATAATTCACATTTATGTTGTCTAAGCAAACAGAATAGCAGGACATAATTTCACATATATGATGGCTAATTAAACAGGATAGCATGACACAATTTCACATGTATGATGGCTAACTAAACAGGATAGAATGACATACTTCAAAATATGATGACTATGTAAACAGGATGACATGATATAACTATACGATGTGTCTATTAAAGTGGTTGGCATGCCATAAATCACAAACATGCCGTCGATGGAAACATGATGGCATGATATAATTCACGGATAGAATGACATAATTTAAAATATGATGACTATGTAAACAGGATGAGATGATATAACTATATTATGTCTTTAGAAAATGGGTTGGCATGCCATAATCCAGATACATGTTGTCTATGTAAACATCATGGCATGACATAATTCAAATATATGATTTATATACTAAGGAAGTGAGCAGAGGGCAATTGCATATATGATGTCTCAACAAAGGAGATGGCATTCAATATTGTGTATATGATGTAAAAAATAAGCATTGCAATACAACATATGCATTATATGAGTAATATAACCCTGCCAAGTTTGAGCATACACCTCAGGGGGATAATAAGACTGGTCATCTACCTCTGAATCCTCCTCTGAAGAGCTATCTGTAACCAGCAAGATATCTGCTTCAGCAGGTAGCATTGTCTGCTCTAAAGACCTTGTTTTCACTCCAGATTTCTCCATCACCAATTCAAATGGCTGATGCATAGGAAGAGCAGTTGAATATACAAACATTGTCGACAAAAGCAATGAGAAATACAAAAAAAGGACGGCATGATATAATTCACATATATGACGCTTGCCTAAATAGCATGGCATTGCATAATTCACATACATAATGCCTTGCAACAAGATAACATTGCATAATTCACATATATAATGTCTTGCAACAAGATGGCATTGCATAATTCACATATATGGTAATTAGACACTAAACAGGTGGCATTCACACAAATCATGTCTATACTAAGCAAATGACATAGCAATGCAAGATACCATACGCACGATATGAGTAACATAACCCTGCCAAGTTAGGGCATGCACCTCAGGGGGGAAATATGATTGGTCATCTGTCTCTGAATCCTCCTCCGAGGAGCTATCGGTAACCAACAAGACATGCGCTTCGTCAGATAGCATTGTCTGCTCTGAAGACCTTGTTTCCACTCCAGATTTTTCCATGACCGTGCCGAATGGATGATGCACAGGAAGAGTAATTGAATGTACTAAAATTGTTGACAAATTTAACACATAATAAAAAAATGATGGCATGATATAATTCACATATAAGATGACTGGCTAACCAGGGTGGCATTGCAAAATTCACATATATGATGCCTGGCTAGACAAGATGGCATTGCATGATTCACATACACGATAAAGAAGCAAGGGATTATTAGATTTATGCCCCTAGTTGTGTCCCACTCGTCTGTTTTACCCCTAATTCCCAAAAGTCACCGGTTCTATCCAAGTCATGTTGCTCCTCTTATGCTTTTGCCCTTTGACCGTTTGACCGTCAGTTTGAAAACTTCATAAGTAATTCATACTAAATAAGAAAAATGCAAATAAGATACCAAAATGTTCAGAAAAACATCACCTATATGTCAGTGTCACTTGCATTCATGAAAAAAGTGTTGGAAAGTGCACATCCGAGTTTTAGCTCTTTTGATACCACCATGAATAGTGAACTCTAAAAAAATTCAAAAAAATTCAAAAAAAATATGGTGGCAAAGAACAACAAATGTTCTAAGTGCTTACCAAGTTTCATTAGGGAACGACATTCGTGGAAGTCATGGCAAAAAATTAATCTATTTTGGAGTGCTGATTGTTTTTTTGTCGCGACACCCACGAATGTTATTCCCTGATGAAACTTGGCAGGCACTTAAAACATTTGTCCTTCTTTGCCACCAATTTTTTTTGAATCTTTTTGAACTTTTTTAGATTTTACTATTCATGGTGGTAGCATAAGAGCTAAAACTCGGATGGGCACTTTCCAACACTTTTTCATGAATGCAAATGACACTGACATATAGATTATGTTTTTCTGAACATTTTGGTATCTTATTAGTATTTTTCTGATTTAGTATGAATTAGTTATGATGTTTTCAAACTGACGGTCAAAGGGCAAAAGCATAAGAGGAGCAAAGTGACTTGGACAGAACCGGTGACTTTTGGGAATTAGGGGTAAAACAAATGAGTGGGACACAACTAGGGGCATAAATCTAATTATCCCAAGAAACAAAACAGATGGCATTGACACAAAGCATGTCTAAACTAAGAAGATGAAATATTTAACGTATACAGTAAGCAATGCAAGGCACCATATGGATGATATTACCAACATCAGCATGCCAAGTTAGAGCGAAGACCTCATGGGGTAAATAGGAGTGGTCTTCTCCTTCTGAATCCCCCTCAGAACAGTTATCTTCCTCTTGATTACAATCCGAAATGGGTGGAGGGGGGGGTCTGCCTTTGCGCCCACCATGGAACGACGTCTGCATGAAATTTTATTGCCACGCAAGGCTCATCTCTTTTGCTCTACATGATCAGTTCCATTGTGTACAATAACTGGCATGCATAGGAATAAAACCTAGTGAGATTATGTAAGGAGTGCATGCACAAATCCAGAGTGATGGTAGCAAACTGTGGATAGACCCAAAACCAATGATAGCAGGCAGATATTAGCTTTAGTTAAAAAATACAGATAATGGCTCCTTTAATGTTTTTTTCACCCAACATGAAACTCATAGTAGACACCGGAGATTAACCAGATAGTAGACAGATAGTACTGATTGCTGCCCCAATATGTACCCCACAACCATTTAAAAACTCAAGTTTCAGCATTATTTTGGACCTGACTCAGAGTCGAATAGGTGAACACGACGATAATGTAGCATGTCATCATATTAAGCGACGCATAACGTAAGCAGACACGGAAGAGTGCGACCTCTCTTGCGGACCCGTGTAGTCCTCAAGGTCATCTACTCAGTTGATGATGGTAATGCAGTTGTCGTGGCTGCCGGCGGCGGGGAAGAAGATCTGAGGCAGTGAAAGATAGTCTGGAGAGTGGATCCCTGCTGTGGTGAACCCTTTCGTTGTTGGAGCAGCTGAGCTGGGGTGGAACACTGCGCCACAGGAGCAGGACAAACCACACAAGGTTTTCTTTGACACATATCTGTAACAGAAGTAATTGAGTAAGGGCTTGTTTGAATTTGAGGATTCTAACAATGCAGGGATAGGAAATAGACAGGAATAGGATAGGAATGCACGTGCAAAATAGAGAATTTAAAAACACAGGATTTCTGCCAATCTGGGTGTTTGATTCACAACAATTGGAAGATCACAGGATGCAAAAAAGCATGGTGAGATTAAGTCAAACCACAAGAAAATGTATGGTTATAATGCTATTATGCTACTATCTCTTAGTCTTGTGCTTGATGAATAGGAATATGAAAAGGAGGAGAAGTGGAAATTAGAATTCCTACGGTTTTTCTTTCAAGGAGACACTAAAGGAACAAATCCTACAGTTTTCCTTTGCTCCATTCCATTGCACCAAATTCATGAAAAGTAGTACCATAGGAAACTTTCCAATTCCTATGTTTTTCATTCACTTTTCATTTCAAGCACTGGCGATTCTAGTAGGCAGGCTTGAGCAAGGAAAATCCTACACTAAAAAATGTTTTTGTGCTACTTCTATTACTTTGGACCCAGGCCACTGCCATACTAGCTCAACTCCCAGGCCCATCGACAAATGCACAGCTCAACGCAGAGATAAATAATTATGGCGTTCAAGAGAGTCCATCACGGATAGCGAAGTTGCCTGGTACCTCACTGCTTGTCATATAGTAGGATAAAATAATCGTATTTCCCGTTACTACGAGTGCTCAGTGGACAATATACATAACATGTAGAGTAAAAAAGAGATGCAACAAGTGTACAACCTCTTTGGCGAAGCCATGTCGATCTCAGCGTGATTGGGTTGGCCCGTGAGGATGCTCCGGCTGACTTTGCTGTCGGAGGAGGGGAAGAAGATCTTAGGCGTCTAGAGATGGAGCCCGAGGTACTCCTCCGCTGTGATGGAGGGTTTCGTCGTTGGAGCAGCTCCGGTGAGTTGTACGACGCCGAGGCTGAAGCAGGACAATAGAGACAACGAACAATGTTAACCTGAGTGGAATTCTAATAGCTTCTCCAATGCATGACGTAAAATACATAACCACAAAGTGCTAGATGTAAAATACATCAGCCGCTCATCTCTGAACTTAACTGTCGAAACTGAACTTAACTGTCGAAACTGAACCTAACTATCCAACTGAATTTTGCTGTCGAAACTGAATTTTGCTGTCGAAACTGAACGCACTAGCAAGGTGAGGCTACACGTCGGTCGATTGACTTTTTCATCTCTGTTCAGTCGATTTTGCAGTTGTTGGATACGAAATCAAGGGTCTGTTGTTCATCTTCAACCTCCACCCCCCCTGAGCCGCCAGCCACCACCGGCCAAACAGCAGCCCCACGCCGCCCACGACCGGCGGTGCGCCGCCCTGCCCGCCCCAAAAACACTCCCCACCGCCGGTCCGCCGCCGCCCCGGCCATCCCTCTAGCCCCCCCCCCCCCCCCCCCGTGCCGAGCTTTTTCTCCGGCGATCCCCATGCCACCGCCCCGCCAACGCCTCGCCACCGCTGGCGACCATCGCCCCCATCCTGAACCCTAAGATAGATAGTGGGGTACCTCTCCGGCAAGCCCCCCTCCCCGCTATGGCTGGTTATTCCTTCACCATGGCGAGCCCAGCCCTTGGAAATCGATTGACCCAAAAGTCAATTCAGTCGACTGAAGTGCAGCCAAATCGGAGCAGCATCGCAAGCAAGAGCAAGAGCGAGAGCAGCAGTGCGAGCAAGAGAAATAGCAAGAGCAGACCAGGCAGGGGACCGAGAGCAAGAGCAGAGCAGCAGCGCGAGTGAGAGCTAAAGCAGCAGCAACTCCTAGTGATGTGGACGTCACCGCCGAGGGAGCGACGTCGTGGAGGAAGTGGCCGGCGACGCCGCCGTGGATGGAGTCGCGCTGTGTTGGCTCCGGACCGAGCGCCGGCAGCACCGTGAGATTGAATCAAGAAGAAAATGCGGTGATTAGTGTACAACCTCTTTGGTCGCGCCGATTATGCCGCAGCTTCATCTGAGGAAACGGTGATGATGATGCTCTTCCGGTGGTGCAGGTGAAGACGGAGGTGTGGGAATGGAGGTGGCGCGAAAGACGAGGGGAACATCAGGGCAGCTCCTTGGACGTGGAGGACGGGGTGGCTGAACTAGCGGGACGATGAGATCGACGACGGATCCTCATCCAGTACGGTGGATGAGGGATGTCGAGGTGTTGCTGTGGACGATGTCGTCGGGGAAGAAGCTCCGGCTGGGTGGCGGACGGAGCAGGGTGTGGGGTTTCGTCGCGGGTTTTCGTGGCCTCGGTGTACGAAGGGTGGTCAGATAGGATGGCAGTGGGGAACCATGGCTTAGAGACGCGCTTTTCCGAAATGTGGGGTAAGTTACGAAAGGACCCCCCCCCCACTGATTTGAGGTGGTTCTTTCGGTTCAGGGGTACCACAGGCATTTCGCGTGTCGGGATTTCATAGGAGGTGGGAGTTTTCGCGCGCATTGTAATTTCGGAATAGAAAGGCGCGGGTTGAGATGGAGGGAGTTGTCGGAGCACAACGAGACAAAGATATATCTTAAATATTTCGGGCTAACAAGGCGTGGCAGCACGGTAGGCAGAGACGCTAGCTTCAATTTTCGGCATAACAAGGCGCGTCTTGAAATTTCGGAAGAACAAGCTTAACGTGTACCCAAAAAAAGACAATTTGCACCTCAACACGCACAACACACACACAAACACCATTTAGACTAGAGTAAGGTACACGTGCATTGCACGCATGAGATTTGGCAACCAAATTATGAATAAATACCACATTATAGCATGCAAGCTTTGAGTCATATATGCATGATGTAGGTGTTCGTTTAATTCTTATAGTTCATTTCATTCAAAATAATCTAGTTTTTATAAGAAAGCTAATCTATTTTAAGATTGATGGAATTTTGCGTTGTAAGACATAAAGTAAAAACAAATAATGGCAAATTGTGTAGAAAAATTTTTGGGCAATTATGATACGGAAGATTCTAGAAGAAATAAGAAGTGCTTGTGTTTTGATGTTTGTGCATTATGCTTAAGTTCAACCATGGAGTCTTCTAGATTATACATGTGGCGAAATCTGGTGGAATCTAGATGATATCCAACGGCCAATAGTGCTCAAATTTGCCATCTTTGGACCTTCCGAATCGCCTCATCCAACAACCATCTTTCAAAGTTAAAGTTACCCGCTCACAATATAAAAAAATAATAATATAATATATATAGGGGTATAGATATAGATATGTGATGCGAAAGCCGCCCATCATCTCCAATTACATGCACGGATGCGACATGGGCAAATGATGTCTGCCATCGGTATCTCAAATTCAAATCAGTTTGACCTTGTTCAATGTGTATACATTACAACATGCTCGTTTCCAAAGCACACCGCACAGATCTCCGTTATATTCATGCATGCATGGGTTTCAAACATCAGGATCTATTATTCAAATATTTGAATTCAACTTTACATTGATTATGACCTCACCTATTCTTTTACACCCACACAGTAGTCTTCTCTTTATAATTGTACCACTAACTTTCTCTCGTGCATGCATGCACACACACTACCAGTCGGCATTATCTATCGCATGCATGTAATCTTTTTCTTCAGATCGGTCTCCCATGAAGGCACACACCCACACACATCCCCCTCTCCCTCATACCGGGCATTCTTTATCTCTCACGCGTGCATGCGCAATGATCGATGTTCCTCTATGTATGTGTGTATATAGCTAGGTCTTTCATAGTTTTCCACACAAACCGATCACTCGATATATCCAGTGAGGTCTCACCCTCTTTCACACGTCCACATCGATCAATCTATACCTCTCCCACGTCCACATCGATCAATCTATACCTCTCTATATAGGATTAACATAAATAGCTAATACACCCACATTAATTATATATCCAACGTCCCCCTCTCATCACCCATGCCTTCCGCTTCATCTCTCAGATGTGTGCACAATGGCGAAGACAGGGGGCAGTAAGGGCCCTGCCCCCCCCCTAACATCACTATATATCGAGGCTAATATGAATGTGATCATTAGACAATTGCTGCTAAAAAAGGTTTAATTTCATGAATTGACCCTCCTCGTAAAGGATTAGCAATGCTTGGCCCCCTAGCTCATTTCTTTTACATGGCTCCGCCACTGCGTGCAACAGCGCACGTGTTCGCCCCCTCTCTCTAAATATCAATCTCGCACTTGTGCATTCCTTCATAGTCTCCCTCCACTCGGCCCCTCGCACCATCTTCTAGCGCCCCACCGGATTTTGCCACATGTACAATCTAGCAGACTCCATGGTTGAACTTAAGCATAATGCACAAACCTCAAAACAACAGTGGTTCTCTTTTGTTCTAGAACCTTCCGTATCATAACTGCCCAAACTTTTTTCTAGTTGAATTGCCATTATTTGTTTTTACTTTATGCTTTACAACACACAATTCCATGAATCATAAAATATATTAAGGGCTTCTTTGATTCAAAGGATTCTCAAAGGAATTTTGGAGGATTCTAATCATTAGGATTTTTTCCTATCTTGGTTGTTTGTTTCGTAGGATTGTAAACCATAGGAATTTTTCCATATGATTCATTTGCACTAGATTTCATAGGAAACATTCCATCCACTCAAACCTCTTTGAAAGAATTCTGCATGTTTTCTATGCACAATCAAACACTTGTACAATCATGTAGGATTCAATACGACATTCCACTATAATCCCATGTTTTTCCTATTCACGCGTTCTTAGCTTTTTTATAAAAACTAATTTGATTTTGAATGAGATGAACTATAAGAATTAAACGAAGGGCTACATCACGCATATATGACTAAGAGCTTACATGCTGTAGTGTGGTGTTTATTCATAATTTGGTTGCAAAATCTGATGCGTGCAATGCACGTGTAAATTACTATTACTTCGAGTATATGCAAAACACGTAAATTAGAATACCAATGGCACGCTACACAGTGTCTCTCTTACAGTTCATGAAGCCACGTGGCACATGTGGAGGCGTTGTCGTGACCTCCTTGCGTGGATTGATCACAGTGACGTGCTGCTGGTTCCGGAAGAATGTACTCATCCTCCCTGAGCCATACTGGCGGTACATGCACGAAGCGAAGATGTGCACGCACGCCATGCACGCACTCATTCCCTCGCACGCACACGCGGGTACACAGGCGGACGCAATTTTGTACCAAGATCCACCCCATGTGATAATTTGACGCGTGTAAAGCCGTTCACTTCATTGATGGTCAATTAATACAGCGCATGCAAATTGAGTGGACGTGAGGGTGGAAGAAAGACATTATTACTCCACTGCGCACATGTGAGTAGTTAAATCGTGGGTTGCTAGTAGTACTTCCATTGGTCTCCTTCGTATTTTGTGCCAATTTTTTACAGTAACATAATATTTACGCATTTGAGCAGTGTAGTCTACTTGAAATTTATGTTCCACTAAACTCATCGGGAGCCGTTTCGGGCCTCGAAACCAAAACCATCAACTAATCTTTACCTTGTTCCCATCACATTCGAAAGCCTGCTCACACCTACTAGTACTACGTACCAAACCTGAACGTGTTCCCACTATGCAGGTATTAGTACTACTAGTGCTAGTACTTAGGTTATAAAAAGGGGAACTACCTAACCAAAAATTACTCTACCTTTCCTCCTCATAAGTGCTTCTTCTTTGTCCGTCGTTGCCATGGCCGGTGAGCAGAGCTCTAGGTCGAGAACAACTCGTAACAAGGGAGCGGCAACCAAGGCTGCGGAAAAAAGAGAGGGCTCGCCGCCACGCAGAGACCTCGAAAGATCTCTCACGGGCAGGCGGTGGCTCCCAGGAGCGCCCTAGCCGCGGAGGGGAACATGCCGAGCCGGCGGAGCTAGAGTCGTTATCCCTTGACGGCATGACCAATCAGCTCAATAAGCACCTCAATAAGTAGAAGGAGTTCATCCAAGGCTTTACGGAGTTCCTGAAGGAGAGCCTCGATGACATGCCCACTAAGCTCAATCAGCAGGGGGAGTTGACCGTCGGCTTGGTGATGCTGCTGAAGAAGAGCATTGCGTCAGAGAAGAAGGCGACCGGCGAAATCCTGCGACTTCAGGAGGACAAGGCGAATCTCTGCCACGAGATCGACCGGTTGAAGGAGAAGAACGCCGGCTGGAAGAAGCTGCATGAGAATAGTAGTTCCTCGATGAAGATGGTGCAGGCCCTCGTCATGGAACAGAAGGAGGAGTTGGCGAAGCTCCGCATCGAGCACCCGGCTGCTATCAAGGTACCTAATGCGGCCGTGGAACAGATGATGAAGGCTCGCGTCGAGAAATCCCGCGTCATGGACAGAATGAAGAAGATGGCGGAGGAGACGCGCAAGGAGATGGAGGTCGTGGAGGCGATGAAGAAGCAGTTACGACTCCGCTGCGAATTAGATCATTTGGGGTGATAATCTTCCTTCTTGTTTTGCTGTTGTGTTTCATCTTTTGCTTTGGGTGTTTCGCCGCACGTGTCACGTTCTCTGCGAGGCATGAATAGAACAATGATTTTTGTTTTTTGAGGGAATGAATAGAACAATGCTAACAATGAGATGACTAGCAAATTAGATCATTTTTTATCGCCATATGGCACTGGGCTGCCGTGTTTTGTGCTCCTCCGTCGCAGTACTACTCCAGTGGAAAACTTGAGTATACCGCATGGTTCTTTGCTCCTCCTCGATCAGGTCGTCGGTGCATTTATACGAGCAGTCAAATCACAAGGCCCCGCCTTCCAGCAGTAATGAGCCGTCAAATCACAAAGGCCCTCGCCTCTCGTGAAACCGACCAAGCTAGACTACCCCGCCCTCTAGCCTTTTAAAAAATGTATACTTTTGTACAGCAGTAGTATCGATGGGTTGCGCCACGGAGCAAAACTTGAAATAAAAAAAAGGTGGTACATATAGAGAGTGCTCGTCGCCAAATTATGCATATAGTACTATTAAAAAGGCTAGTCACAATAATGGTGTCCAGTACAACACCCCTCAAATAAAACTAAGCACCCTGGAATTCTTTGACAAAACTAAGCACCCTGAAATTCTTTGACAACTAAACTGCTGGCTATATGATGTTGGCCATATATATTGTATGTATATAATGTGAATAAACGAGTGGTAGTACTATACCAACTAAAAGATGAAATGTAAGAAATACTAGTATGTACTTACTGAAGAGTTAAAGTAACAAGAAGAAACATAACATAGTTCTGCTGGGGGCTCAGCATAACACACCCCTCAAATTAAATTAAGCACACCTGAAATTAAAATTTGCAACTATTCAGGTAGACACTGCATTAGAACCACCATGAGCAACGACACTGCCACCTTACTTGGAGTCCTCGTCCACGTCCTCGACTTCGTCCTTGTCCCTCTTCCTCTTGGCCGATACTTCTTTGCTTGAACCGCCAACTTGGCTGTTGCTCTTCATCCAACCCTTGTAGATATTGAAACAAAGGTAGCCATCCATTGCAGCGTACTGGATGTGGTCTATATCTAGTACATTCTGCTGCCATGCATGACGATGAAACGTGTATGGAGGTTTCTCCAGTTTACCGTACGAAGGATGAACCATGGCTCCTGCCAGGGTCAGCGTTGAAGGCTGACGAGAGGACACCAGCCGATTCTTTTGGAGGTCGAAGGTGTTGCCTACAACGAGGCCTATCCAACGCAGGACTTCTTTGTCGTTAACAAAGTCTACAGTAACGAATTTGACTAGGTTGCTCTCGAGGAAGTCCTTAAAATCCTGGCACTCAACGTCGGCATGGCATATGTGGTAGACCAAGCATAAGTCATGCACGCAAACCTGGATCACGGCGGGCTTCTTCCTGTCTTCGTCCTTTAGATCCTTCTCTCGTCCTACGACTGTGGTGTACTCAACATCTAGCCCGGCGACCCACTCATCATGTGAGTCTTCAAACATGCGTCTGAAGCGAGAAAGGCATCCTTTCACCGTCGCGGAAGAAAGGGTGTAGATGACGTCGAACTCATCGCCGGTGATGGTTCTAACCTTGTACTCACCGCCGATCAGGGAGATTTGGGATGCCATCGATTTGGGAGGAGGGTTAGGATTAGTGGAACTGCCATAATGTGAATGGACGGGATGACTAGGAGCGAACCACCGTAGTATTAAAGGACGTCCGGGGACGAGTAGGAGCGAACTGCCAGCGTGCGAACGGCAGGGTAGTGGCTTTCCATTCTCCCATGATACGGGCTTCCAAGAGCCCTTGGATCGGAGATCGAATGGTTGCATGGTGTGATTCTGGATCAATGGGCGAATATCCTATCCTGGAGGGTTATTCTTAAAATTTTCAGCAACTTAGCATGCGACCGTTTGATCTCAGATCCAAGGGCTGCCAGCAGCTCGTATCATGGTCGCGCCTACCACGACCATCGCGTCGCTCGCGCGGTCGCGCCCTTGGAGATTTAACACGGTGCGTTAGGCTATCTGATGTTGGCATGTCATACATAGTCATCACTTAGTCACTCATACTACAACAAGGTTGGCTATAAGGATGGCTATAAGTGTATTTTTTTAATCCTCTCTATCTCTTTCTTCGTACTCCCTCCGTCCCATAATATAAGAACGTTTTTGACACTAGTGTAGTGCCAAAAACGTTCTTATATTATGGGACACATGGAGTGCTAGTATTTATTGCATTTGCCAAGGAGTGACCCCTTCCAATTAAATGGTGTTGCTAAGTTTGCTTCATTTAATTAGCTATAGACTCAAAATTGTCTTTTCACCTAGGTACACGCGCTTAGCACCGTTTCTTCCTTGGGTCACCAAACTAGTCTCTCTCTTCTTGATTAACTTGCAACATCAGACTTTATGCCTATGTGGCAAGCTTAAGCACCTGTAGGAGCAAGTAAGGTGACCGTCCGTTGCACGGAAGAGTGAAATGCATTGATCGGGGTGTTGTTTATTTTGACAAAGGATGTGGGGGTCATCTCATGTGCAACCGGGTCGACGTGTCAAGCACCAAATAATAGTGCAGAACAGCAGGGGGACGCACCCCACTCATACCGGCCCAGTGTTAGTAATGAGCAATGAGACGTCAAATCACAATGCCGCACCTTCCCAGACGGACGAAGCAACCATTATTTCACACTTCGGTTCGACATCATCTCAAACCACGTACTAGTATTTCTTCTGCCTCAAGAGGGACACGCGCATCGCCTTGGTACATCATGACACGTGGGACCGCATGACAGGCCATGCTCCCCCGCCGATAGCTGGGTAAAATCACCTCATTTTTACTATACTTCCTCCGGATCGGTTTACTACATGGCATGCACATCGTTCTAGGTTGAGAATTTATGTGACACTCCAAAATTTTAATTTGGTTTTCATCAACAACTTTGTTGGATTTTAAAAGAGGGCATTTAAAATTTATTTTCTAGAAATCCTTCCTCTTAAAAACTTCCTTTACTTTGGCAAGGATTTTCTTTTCCCTTTCAAATTTGGTGTTGAATTTTTGGAAGCTTTTCCTTCTGGTTGTTACCCTCTCAAACTTATTTATTTTCATTTAAAAAAAAAGAAACCCTAGGAGTTTTGGGACTTCTTTCTTTTTGAAACCACCCATGGTTTTACCATGTCTCCTATAGTAAATCTTCTCAAAACCCCTCCCTCCACCTTTGAGCAATTTAAATCCTCTGTCTCAACAAGTCCAAACAAGTTTTGGATTTTATTTCAATTATTTTATCTCCCAAAACATTTCTGCCAATTATTTTGAGCCTAAGTGATTTTCAAAGCAAGTACCACTTTGCCTTTGAGTTTTTATCCCAAACCAACTTCCCTGGATTGTCTTTAGTACCCACAACCTAGAACCATCTTGATCCACTCTTCTTCTTTTCAAATATTTCAAATTTCACTCACTGCAAGTTTGGACCAGATTTGCCAAATTTGATGAAATTCATATCTACACTCCTCCAAAAATTCCACCAAAAATCATGCAGCCTACTAGAGCAATGAGAAGCCACTCCACCAAATTTCAGCTCAAGGAAAAATCCCTAGATGCCAAAAGCATTCTGTCGAACACCTGAGCTGCACTGTTCTTTGCATTTTCAGTAAAGTTCAGTAAAATTCAGTTTTACAGTGTCGTTTTCTTCAGAGTTCAGTCACAAGCTCACAGTGCGCTTGGCTCGATGCTCGCAGCCCCTCCCTCTTGTCCGGAGCTTCACACGCGTGCGTGGAGCCTTCCTGGCGTCGGTGGCGCGCTGGCCCGCCCTCGCCGGCGTCTTCTGCGGCGTCGGGACCTCCCGTGGCGGCCGACAGAAGGCACACCACGGCAGAACGCCGTTCAGCGCCGCCCAAAGCCCCCTGGCTCTCCGCGTGGCCTCATGCATGCCAGCGCACGCCCGTGGCACCATCACCGTGGCCCGGCAAGCACGGAACGTGCTCCCTGCCGCCGACGGGCCGCGCCACCCCCGTTCCGTCGAGCTCGACCCAAACACCCAAACCCCGGCCAGTTTAGCACCTAAACGGACCCATTGAACCCCCACGACGGCGCTCGACCCCTAATCCTCCCCGACCAATGCCCTGCGCCGCCGTAAGCTTCGCCGGAGAACCCCGTTCTCGGCCACCGCCTCGAATCGCCTATAAAAAGGAACCCGAGCTCGCCCTCGAGCACGCACCTTCACTGCACCTCCCCAGGACCCTGCCAAGCCACCAGGAGGACCTCGAGGAGGTCTCCTTCCCCAACTCCGGCCGCCTTGCTCCGCCTCGGCCTCCAGCTTGATTCACTCCGGTGAGGCCATCTCCGGCGCCCAAACCTCGTCCGTAGCCCTCTCTCACACCCAGTACTCTAACCCCCTCATCAATTTGGCCTTTGCAGTCCTCTCCGACGAGCTCCATCCACGCCCGAACCACCGTCCGCCGGAGTTGAGACCGCCGTCGACGTGGTGCTCCCCGGCGACCAACACCACCACCCACCGTTGCGGAAGGACACGGTGAGCACGTTGGTAACCTCCGATCCCCTTACCTCGCCGTGGATCGCCGCCGGCGACCACCGCAGCCCTCGGGCGCCGACGAGCCTCGTCCCTCCCATTTGAAAGTTTAAACATGACAAGTGGGACCCGCTGTCAGCCTCTCTGTCCTTTCTAAACGAAGCGTTTTCTGAAAACGCCTTCTGCCAAATGCGCTTTCCCTTTGGGCTGGCGTAGTTTCTGCCGAAGCGTTTTCTGTTTTTATAAACTAGCCCCTGGAAACTTTCTGTTTCATTACAGATGAGTCCCTGGATTAAAACCCTTATAACTTTTAAACAGAAAGGTATTTTTGATTGATTCTTTTTCTGTTCTCTTTAAAATTTTGTCTAGTTTTTTATCAGATTTATTTGAGAAATATTTGGAATACTTTTGTGCACCCCTTGGTATTTACGATAGCGCATATATTTTCTTTATACCGTAGATACCGAAGGAGGTGACGGAGCCGCGAACTTCACCGAGCTAGGCTCCGACTACTCTGAACCAGGCAAGCATGTTTGAACTTTTGATATGATGAGTGTCTTGGCATGTTTTGCATTTAGTTAGTTTCATGGCATGTTGATGAGCATATCGGTGAACGTTATTTTATGCAATGTTGAGGTAAGTGAGTTCGATGATCCATAAGTGGATGGATGTGAGTATTAATGGCCATGTGTTGGCATGAGGATGGGTAAGATGGCAGTGTCGTAGCATGCCAGTCTTATGCCAGACTATATGACTTCAGTGTCAAACCGTATCGGTCCAGTTCCTCTCATTTCCTTCCCTGTACTACCACATGTTTTCCGCAAGGAATATGGTTTAGTAAGTTGCAAACCGCTTTCCTGGTACACACCAAAAGGAGAGGCCGGGATGATGGTTCCATGGCCCTGGATTAAAGCCAGTCATCCGGTCAGGGGGCATGGGTGTTTCCGGTTGGGACCGAGAGGGGGGCACCCCTTAGAGCGCGCGTATATAAATTTGATCCCATGCTATTCGAGATTGTGATCTCCCCGTCTCAAAAGTTTTTCTTGGACGATGTCTAGGGTGAGTCCTGGCATCGAGAGGTAGGATGGGTGTGTACTGGATAGCTGTGTTTTCTTCCGAAAAACCGTAAACGGAACTAGTCCTTCGTGACTACGGAAATCCGTTGGCTGTGGGAAAATTTTTGTACAAACTCTGCAGAGTCATACATTCCTTGAATCATCTATTCCATGTCCAAATTCGTATTATCTTGTCCTAACAGTATCAGTTTGATGACAGAGACTCCGGTGAATCCCATGAGTGCTAAGTCCGGTTAAATGTTATTCCTGTGGGTGGACTAACCTGTTTATTATCATGAATTGAATATTTATTATGAGTATTATTTACTTGTGAATAAAGCCCTTTCTGTGATGTCGCCCCGACGTCCGACTGTGGCATTTCTTTTAAAGCCCTTTCTGTGATGTCGCCCCGACGTCCGACTGTGGCATTTCTTTTAAAGCCCTTTCTGTGATGTCGCCCCGACGTCCGACTGTGGCATTTCTTTTAAAGCCCTTTCTGTGATGTCGCCCCGACGTCCGACTGTGGCATTTCTTTTAAAGCCCTTTCTGTGATGTCGCCCCGACGTCCGACTGTGGCATTTCTTTTAAAGCCCTTTCTGTGATGTCGCCCCGACGTCCGACTGTGGCATTTCTTTTAAAGCCCTTTCTGTGATGTCGCCCCGACGTCCGACTGTGGCATTTCTTTTAAAGCCCTTTCTGTGATGTCGCCCCGACGTCCGACTGTGGCATTTCTTTTAAAGCCCTTTATGTGGTGTCGCTAAGACGCCCGACTGTGGCATGATTTTCTCCTTTATTTATTTGTTCACCTTTCGAGGCGTCGCTTCAGACACCCGATCGGTTTCCATTTATATTTCTGTCGGGATTTCAGGTGGACTACCGCCGATTCCCTCTTTGCTTACCTTGCCTGCTAATACTTTAAATGTACATTGGTGAATTAATCATGACGCATTCATGCATGCATTTGTTATATCTTACGTCCGAACTGTCTTGCGAGTACTTTCAAAGTACTCACTGGCTTGTTGATTTGGCCAGATGCTGACGAAGGCGATCTCATGGATGAAGAGTTCGATAGCGAGTCCGACGCCTAGAGGAATCCCAGTCAGTCTCGTGCGACCCTGGATTTGGTCACTGTATTATATCCGCTTCCGCAACCCGAATAAATTTATCGAGCCTCACCTCGACGCTCGATGAGATGCCAGTTTGAGAGTCGTGTTATCACACTCCCCACTGTGTTATTCCACCATCACTTTATCCTCGAGTCAGTAGTATGCCACCACACCATTGTGTTATATCCGCCATTATGTATAATTATTGGCGCGCTTGTAATAATTTGTTGAGCAGCCCTAGCTCAACCCTGTAATATATCCTATGCTACTGGCTTATTGTATCAAGAATTTGTCTACCAGTGAGGAGGATTTCTCTCATACTGGACTCAAAAGATTGGTTTCTCAATAAATATTTTTATTGGAAAACCGGTCGTGACAAGCTTGGTACCAGAGCCAGGCTGACTGTAGGAAGCCACTAGGTGCGATCGCTAATTGGTTATTAGCATGATAGAGCTAATTTATATTTTTGCAATTGTAGTCATTTTCTGACTGTCAGCATAAATTTATGATCTGACCATTCAGAATTTTTGCTTACCTTTGTAGATGGCCGACAACAGCTGCGAGTCTCAGACCTTCGCCAACGTGCCCGATGGGTTCGTCAAGCTTCTCACCTTCATCGTTCAGGTCGCGATGGGGCCGTCTGTGCGCCCAGTCTTCACACTCTTCCAGCACAAGGTCAACGACAGTCTGACCATGCACCAGGCCACGGTGCAGTTCAGGGGAGGGCGTGGTGAGTTACGCCGCTTCCGGTTCGTGGGAAGAGCCATGCCTACGGAGAGGCATGCTATGCAGATGGCAGCCCGTGAGGCGATAGCTCGCCTCAGGGATGTCCTTCCCGCGATGAAGACTCGTCGCTACCGCTATCTTCCATGCCATGTGCCTTACACCTGTCACTACGCATTCTCCTGCCCCAGAGGAGAACGAGATGAGGCTTTTGAGATGCTTATTGAGTATCTCCGGGCTCTGGAGGCAGCCTTCGACAACCTGGTGGACGACTTCGTAGCTGCCCGCATGGACTCAGTCCATGGCTGTGCCGCCAACAGGAGGGAGCTCCTGCCCGCCGCACCGCCACTGACTTTTGTCTCGTCATCAGCATCTTATGCACCTACTCGTCGCCTGCCTACCACCGAAGAGTTCAACCAGGCCATTGCGCCCACTCCAGCGCGCACTGCACCACCCGTTGTGCCTACTCCTATTCGTGTTGCTCCGCCCCTGGCACCCGCTCCATCTACCCGACGCAGCTCTTCACGTCTGGAGCCTATTAGTGAGGAGGAGGTCGAGTCCCCAGCCTCACTGCGCCTCACCCTTGGCAGGGCCAAGGAGATCGTCAACATTTCCGGCTGAGTGCGCTTGCCCGTCATGCGATGTACCGCTTTGTAAGATATGTACATAGGTTGTGAGGAGTAGCCTGTTTGCGCATCATGTAGGAACTGGAGAAGTGCACTAGCCTAAATAACATGTCAGGATTATGTACGCATATCCTGAGTGATGTATTGTATAATTATCGCCCGCGTGTAAGATATGTAATGAGCAGTCCTTCTCCGTGCGCAATTCGATTTGTTTTCTTAAGTGATCTTGGTCATTTAAATTATTTGCCATCCTTGTGCAATTTTGGATTTGTTTTTGCGACCATCTTCGCTTTTCTTATGAGTTTTACAAAATATATCCCCAGAGTGAAAAATGTCTCGTCCTTGGACTCGCTCCATGCCTACTCCGCCAGAGGAAGATTATGACACTCAACCAGGCAACAATTTCACACAAGGGCAGTCGAGTCAACAGAACAGTGAAACGGCACTTTCCCAAATGTGCCGCCTTTATGAACAGAGTCAGCAACAACATCGTGAAATGATGAACCAAGTCATCAACATGGGGAATCACCATGGACAGTATCAGCAGCAATCCAAGTTATCTGAGCTTCAGAAGACACGTCCCCAAACATTTTCTCACACTGACAAACCTCTTGAAGCCGAGGACTGGCTTCGAGATATGGAGAGGAAATTAATTATTGCAAAATGTTCAGACCCCGAAAAGGTATTGTATGCTCCGCACTATCTCACAGGAGCAGCCGCATCGTGGTGGGAGAATTTTCTGCACATGCATCCCAACGAAAATGACATAACCTGGGATGATTTCAAGGAAGGTTTCCGTGGTGCACACATTCCTAAGAGTATTATGAAAATCAAGAAGAGAGAGTTCGATGACCTCAAACAAAGGAACATGACAGTGTCAGATTACAACAGTCAATTTACTCTATTGTCCCGCTACGCCAATGAAGAGCGTATGACTGAAATCAAGAAGATGGAGAAATTCCTTGACGGTCTGGCGCCCGCGCTTAAATGCCAACTGGTCGTGCACACTTTTCCTGATTTTAAAACACTGGTGGACAAAGCCATTACTCTGGAAAATGAGAGACGCAGTCTGGAAGATATCCGCAAGCGAAAAAGGGACCAGACTAACCATGCTCGCAATCACCGAAGCAGGACAGATTTTCAAAAGGGTGGGACACACAAATCCTCATCCAATGTCTCACGCCCAATCAAGAATTTTCATGCAAGGGACAAGGAATTCACCTATCGCCCCGGCGTTACTTGTTACGCTTGTGGAGAAGAAGGGCACTATGCCAAACAGTGCCCCAAGCCAAGGAACTCAACCCCAAAGCCGAACAACGGCGGCAATAATTCAGCGCCCAAGCGAAACAATTTCAATCCCAACAATAACCACAGGAAGGGTCATCTGAACCACGTAACCAAAGAGGAGGCACAAAATGCTCCGGATATCGTACTCGGTACGTTTCCTGTCAACACAATACCTGCAATGGTTTTGTTTGATTCTGGAGCTTCTCACTCTTTCATTTCGAAAAGTTTTGCTTTGCAAAATAATTTTTCGATGCTTCCTTTGGAGAAATCCATAATCATCAAGTCCCCTGGGATTCAGCAAGTTACTCAGAATTACTGTCAGAATGTGGTCATTGAGTTCGAAAGTTTGGAGTTTCACGCAAATCTTATTGTATTGGAAAATAAAGGACTGGATGTCATCCTAGGGATGGATTGGCTAACCACCAACAAGGGGTTTATCGACTGTTTCAACAGGACCGTAATTCTCACACACCACCAAGGGAAGACAATAAGAGTATCAGCCAAGGAAGGAAAAATACCCCGGCAACCGAGATTAAATAAGGTGGACGTTTCTGAGCTAAACAAGGTTCCAGTAGTGTGTGAATTTCCAGATGTATTCCCTGAAGAGCTACCAGGCATGCCACCAGACCGAGAGATAGAATTCAGCATTGAGCTCGCACCAGGAACCACCCCCATATACAAGAAACCGTACCGAATGGCACCATCCGAATTAGTTGAGTTGAAGAAACAAATAAAGGAATTGCTAGACAAAGGATACATTCGAGCCAGCTCCTCACCTTGGGGATCACCAATTTTATTTGCCAAAAAGAAGGATGGAACGCTGAGATTGTGTATTGACTATCGAGCACTTAACATGGTCACAGTCAAAAACAAATACCCGATGCCAAGGATAAACGATTTGTTTGATCAACTCGCTCAGGCCAAGGTATTCTCAAAAATTGACTTAAGGTCAGGATACCATCAATTGAAGGTACGAACGGAAGATATCCCCAAAACAGCCTTCACCTCCAGATATGGACTGTACGAGTTCACAGTGATGCCATTTGGATTAACTAACGCCCCAGCATATTTTGTTCACCTCATGAACAAAGTATTTATGAAGTTTATGGACAAGTTTGTCGTGGTATTCATCGACGATATTCTGGTATACTCCAAGACACCAGAAGAGCACGCAGAACATCTCAGGATTGTGCTAGGAGAGCTCAGAAAACACCAATTGTATGCCAAGTTCAGCAAGTGCGAATTTTGGCTAAGACAAGTAGGCTTTCTAGGCCACGTACTGACCCAAGACGGTATCGCAGTGGACCCAGAGAAAGTCAAGGCCATACTTGGCTGGAAGTCACCAGCCAGCGTAACAGACATACGGAGTTTCTTGGGAATGGCAGGATATTACCGCAGATTTATTGAAGGATTCTCCACCATAGCCAAGCCTATGACACAGTTGCTCAAGAAAGATAAGAAGTTTGAATGGACAGAAGCCTGCGAGAAAAGTTTCCAAGAGCTAAAGCGGAAGTTAACGACAGCACCGGTATTAATTGTACCCGACATACACAAGAATTTTGAAGTATATTGTGACGCGTCCAGAAAGGGTCTCGGATGCGTGTTGATGCAGGAAGGCAAGGTTGTCGCCTACGCTTCAAGGCAACTTCGCAAGCATGAGGAAAATTATCCCACTCATGACTTAGAAATGGCAGCAGTTATTCATGCACTCAAGGAATGGAGGCATTTCTTACTTGGGAATCGATGTGAAATATATACGGATCACAAAAGTCTCAAATATATTTTCACGCAGCCAGAACTAAATTTACGGCAACGACGCTGGTTGGAATTGGTAAAGGATTATGATGTTGGTATCCATTACCATCCAGGAAAAGCAAATGTAGTGGCCGATGCTCTTAGTCGGAACCCCAGCTCCGACGAAAACAATCTGCACAGCTTGAGGCCCGAATTCCAACAAGAATTTGCCAAGCTCAACTTGATAATGGTAGCAGAAGGCACCATATCAAACTTGGAAATACAACCCGACCTTGTGGGGAAAATTAAAGGAGCTCAGCCCGGTCACACCAGCATCGAAGGCATCAAAAGAAAGTTGAGTATGGGCAAGGCCTCGGAATTCGTCATAGACAATGAAGGAATATTATGGTACGGAGAAAGGCTCTGCGTGCCAAACATAGAAGACCTTAAACAGCAAATTTTAGCTGAAGCCCACACCGCCCCGTACTCGATCCACCCTGGAGGAACCAAAATGTATAAAGATATTCAGGAAAGATTTTGGTGGCACGGTATGAAGAGGGACATAGCCACCTTCATTGCATGTTGCGACTCATGTCAACGCATAAAAGCTGAGCATCAGAGACCAGCCGGACTACTGCAACCGAACAAAATACCTGAGTGGAAATGG
Organism: Triticum aestivum; assembly: GCF_018294505.1. NCBI lineage: Eukaryota > Viridiplantae > Streptophyta > Magnoliopsida > Poales > Poaceae > Triticum > Triticum aestivum. Next base: position 705,470,722 of record NC_057801.1, read on the forward strand.
GATGAAATAGGGATGGATTTCATTGTCGGACTACCTCGGTCACGACACGGGAATGATGCCATATGGGTCATCACTGACAGGTTAACCAAAGTGGCACACTTTATTCCAATAAAGACGACCCACACCACTCAGAGGCTTGCCAGGATTTATCTTTCCCGCATAGTTTGTCTGCACGGTGTCCCGAAGACTATAATATCCGACAGAGGCACTCAGTTCGTCTCAAGATTTTGGGAGCATTTACAACAGGCTCTGGGAACCCAACTAGCCTTCAGTACCGCATACCACCCACAGACTGATGGACAAACAGAACGCGTAAACCAGGTTTTAGAAGACATGCTGAGAGCATGTGTCCTCACATATGGAACCAGTTGGGAAGAAAGCCTGCCATACGCCGAGTTCGCGTACAACAATAGCTACCAGGCCAGCCTACAAATGGCACCATTTGAGGCTTTATACGGACGAAGATGTCGTACCCCGTTAAATTGGTCAGAGACCGGAGACAGCCGCATCTTCGGACCAGACATGCTCAGAGAAGCCGAGGAAAAGGTCAAGCTAATCAGAGACCGACTTAAGACCGCTCAAAGTCGACAGAAGAGTTATTATGATCAGAAACATCGTAGGGTCAGCTTCGAACCCGGTGAGTTCGTATACCTGAGAGTATCCCCTATGAGAGGATTGCAACGATTCAAGATTAAAGGGAAGCTAGCACCAAGATTCATCGGACCTTTCTGTATAAGGGCACGAAGAGGCACGGTAGCCTACCAGCTAGACTTACCCGAGGAATTATCCGATGTCCACGACGTGTTCCATGTCTCGCAATTGAGGAAGTGCGTAAGCAACCCAGAGAAACAAGTATCCCATGAAAACATTGACGTGCAGCCAGACCTCACTTATCGGGAACGTCCCGTAAGAATATTAGAGGAGTCTGAAAGGAGGACCCGACAGAAGACCATCAAGTTTTTCAAAGTCCAGTGGAGCAATCACACCGACAGTGAAGCAACTTGGGAAAGAGAGGATTTTCTTCGGACAGAGCATCCACACTTATTTAAGGATCAGCTGAAATCTCGGGGACGAGATTTTTCCTAAGGGGGTAGGTGTTGTGACACTCCAAAATTTTAATTTGGTTTTCATCAAAAACTTTGTTGGATTTTAAAAGAGGGCATTTAAAATTTCTTTTCCAGAAATCCTTCCTCTTAAAAACTTCCTTTCCTTTGGCAAGGATTTTCTTTTCCCTTTCAAATTTGGTGTTGAATTTTTGGAAGCTTTTCCTTCTGGTTGTTACCCTCTCAAACTTATTTATTTTCATTTAAAAAAAAGAAACCCTAGGAGTTTTGGGACTTCTTTCTTTTTGAAACCACCCATGGTTTTACCATGTCTCCTATAGTAAATCTTCTCAAAACCCCTCCCTCCACCTTTGAGCAATTTAAATCCTCTGTCTCAACAAGTCCAAACAAGTTTTGGATTTTATTTCAATTATTTTATCTCCCAAAACATTTCTGCCAATTATTTTGAGCCTAAGTGATTTTCAAAGCAAGTACCACTTTGCCTTTGAGTTTTTATCCCAAACCAACTTCCCTGGATTGTCTTTAGTACCCACAACCTAGAACCATCTTGATCCACTCTTCTTCTTTTCAAATATTTCAAATTTCACTCACTGCAAGTTTGGACCAGATTTGCCAAATTTGGTGAAATTCATATCTACACTCCTCCAAAAATTCCACCAAAAATCATGCAGCCTACTAGAGCAATGAGAAGCCACTCCACCAAATTTCAGCTCAAGGAAAAATCCCTAGATGCCAAAAGCATTCTGTCGAACACCTGAGCTGCACTGTTCTTTGCATTTTCAGTAAAGTTCAGTAAAATTCAGTTTTACAGTGTCGTTTTCTTCAGAGTTCAGTCACAAGCTCACAGTGCGCTTGGCTCGATGCTCGCAGCCCCTCCCTCTTGTCCGGAGCTTCACACGCGTGCGTGGAGCCTTCCTGGCGTCGGTGGCGCGCTGGCCCGCCCTCGCCGGCGTCTTCTGCGGCGTCGGGACCTCCCGTGGCGGCCGACAGAAGGCACACCACGGCAGAACGCCGTTCAGCGCCGCCCAAAGCCCCCTGGCTCTCCGCGTGGCCTCATGCATGCCAGCGCACGCCCGTGGCACCATCACCGTGGCCCGGCAAGCACGGAACGTGCTCCCTGCCGCCGACGGGCCGCGCCACCCCCGTTCCGTCGAGCTCGACCCAAACACCCAAACCCCGGCCAGTTTAGCACCTAAACGGACCCATTGAACCCCCACGACGGCGCTCGACCCCTAATCCTCCCCGACCAATGCCCTGCGCCGCCGTAAGCTTCGCCGGAGAACCCCGTTCTCGGCCACCGCCTCGAATCGCCTATAAAAAGGAACCCGAGCTCGCCCTCGAGCACGCACCTTCACTGCACCTCCCCAGGACCCTGCCAAGCCACCAGGAGGACCTCGAGGAGGTCTCCTTCCCCAACTCCGGCCGCCTTGCTCCGCCTCGGCCTCCAGCTTGATTCACTCCGGTGAGGCCATCTCCGGCGCCCAAACCTCGTCCGTAGCCCTCTCTCACACCCAGTACTCTAACCCCCTCATCAATTTGGCCTTTGCAGTCCTCTCCGACGAGCTCCATCCACGCCCGAACCACCGTCCGCCGGAGTTGAGACCGCCGTCGACGTGGTGCTCCCCGGCGACCAACACCACCACCCACCGTTGCGGAAGGACACGGTGAGCACGTTGGTAACCTCCGATCCCCTTACCTCGCCGTGGATCGCCGCCGGCGACCACCGCAGCCCTCGGGCGCCGACGAGCCTCGTCCCTCCCATTTGAAAGTTTAAACATGACAAGTGGGACCCGCTGTCAGCCTCTCTGCCCTTTCTAAACGATGCGTTTTCCGAAAACGCCTTCTGCCAAATGCGCTTTCCCTTTGGGCTGGCGTAGTTTCTGCCGAAGCGTTTTCTGTTTTTATAAACTAGCCCCTGGAAACTTTCTGTTTCATTACAGATGAGTCCCTGGATTAAAACCCTTATAACTTTTTAACAGAAAGGAATTTTTGAGTGATTCTTTTTCTGTCCTCTTCAGAATTTTGTCTAGTTTTTTATCAGATTTATTTGAAAAATATTTGGAATACTTTTTGTGCACCCCTTGGTATTTACGATAGCGCATATATTTTCTTTATACCGTAGATACCGAAGGAGGTGACGGAGCCGCGAACTTCACCGAGCTAGGCTCCGACTACTCTGAACCAGGCAAGCATGTTTGAACTTTTGATATGATGAGTGTCTTGGCATGTTTTGCATTTAGTTAGTTTCATGGCATGTTGATGAGCATACCGATGAACGTTATTTTATGCAATGTTGAGGTAAGTGAGTTCGATGATCCATAAGTGGATGGATGTGAGTATGAATGGCCATGTGTTGGCATGAGGATGGGTAAGATGGCAGTGTCGTAGCATGCCAGTCTTATGCCAGACTATATGACTTCAGTGTCAAACCGTATCGGTCCAGTTCCTCTCATTTCCTTCCCTGTACTACCACATGTTTTCCGCAAGGAATATGGTTTAGTAAGTTGCAAACCGCTTTCCTGGTACACACCAAAAGGAGAGGCCGGGATGATGGTTCCATGGCCCTGGATTAAAGCCAGTCATCCGGTCAGGGGGCATGGGTGTTTCCGGTTGGGACCGAGAGGGGGGCACCCCTTAGAGCGCGCGTATATAAATTTGATCCCATGCTATTCGAGATTGTGATCTCCCTGTCTCAAAAGTTTTTCTTGGACGATGTCTAGGGTGAGTCCTGGCATCGAGAGGTAGGATGGGTGTGTACTGGATAGCTGTGTTTTCTTCCGAAAAACCGTAAACGGAACTAGTCCTTCGTGACTACGGAAATCCGTTGGCTGTGGGAAAATTTTTGTACAAACTCTGCAGAGTCATACATTCCTTGAATCATCTATTCCATGTCCAAATTTGTATTATCTTGTCCTAACAGTGTCAGTTTGATGACAGAGACTCCGGTGAATCCCATGAGTGCTAAGTCCGGTTAAATGTTATTCCTGTGGGTGGACTAACCTGTTTATTATCATGAATTGAATATTTATTATGAGTATTATTTACTTGTGAATAAAGCCCTTTCTGTGATGTCGCCCCGACGTCCGACAGTGGCATTTCTTTTAAAGCCCTTTCTGTGATGTCGCCCCGACGTCCGACTGTGGCATTTCTTTTAAATCCCTTTCTGTGATGTCGCCCCGACGTCCGACTGTGGCATTTGTTTTAAAGCCCTCTCTGTGAGTCGCCCCGACGTCCGACTATGGCATTTCTTTTAAAGCCCTTTCTGTGATGTCGCACAGACGTCCGACTGTGGCATTTCTTTTAAAGCCCTTTCTGTGATGTCGCCCCGACGTCCGACTGTGGCATTTCTTTTAAAGCCCTTTCTGTGATGTCGCCCCGACGTCCGACTGTGGCATTTCTTTTAAAGCCCTTTCTGTGATGTCGCCCCGACGTCCGACTGTGGCATTTCTTTTAAAGCCCTTTCTGTGATGTCGCCCCGACGTCCGACTGTGGCATTTCTTTTAAAGCCCTTTCTGTGATGTCGCCCCGATGTCCGACTGTGGCATTTCTTTTAAAGCCCTTTATGTGGTGTCGCTAAGACGCCCGACTGTGGCATGATTTTCTCCTTTTTTATTTGTTCACCTTTCGAGGCGTCGCTTCAGACACCCGATCGGTTTCCATTTATATTTCTGTCGGATTTCAGGTGGACTACCACCGATTCCCTCTTTGCTTACCTTGCCTGCTAATACTTTAAATGTACATTGGTGAATTAATCATGACGCATTCATGCATGCATTTGTTATATCTTACGTCCGAACTGTCTTGCGAGTACTTTCAAAGTACTCACTGGCTTGTTGATTTGGCCAGATGCTGACGAAGGCGATCTCATGGATGAAGAGTTCGATAGCGAGTCCGACGCCTAAAGGAATCCCAGTCAGTCTCGTGCGACCCTGGATTTGGTCACTGTATTATATCCGCTTCCGCAACCCGAATAAATTTATCGAGCCTCACCTCGACGCTCGATGAGATGCCAGTTTGAGAGTCGTGTTATCACACTCCCCACTGTGTTATTCCACCATCACTTTATCCTCGAGTCAGTAGTATGCCACCACACAATTGTGTTATATCCGCCATTATGTATAATTATTGGCGCGCTTGTAATAGTTTGTTGAGCAGCCCTAGCTCAACCCTGTAATATATCCTATGCTACTGGCTTATTGTTTCAAGAATTTGTCTACCAGTGAGGAGGATTTCTCTCATATTGGACTCAAAAGATTGGTTTCTCAATAAATATTTTTATTGGAAAACCGGTCGTGACAATTTAACTGGCACACCGAATAAATATATGGTGGGTCTATTATGATAACACCCTTAAGAGTCTTATTCTGCACACCGAATCGCTTATTCTGCTAACACAAACGAACTGCGTGTACGTCCCGACCCGAACCCTACCGAACCCACAGGACCTACCTACCCCCTGGAAACCACCTTCTTCCCGACACGCCCCCTCCCCCCTCACCTTCCTCCGTTCCTTCGCCCAGGCTGCCACCGGATCCGCCCCATGGCCACCGGCCTGGAGCCGCGATGGCCTGGATCCAGCCTCACCTCCTCCACACGAGCTTCCACCTCCCTCCACTACCTTCCACCTAGCCCCCTCGCCTTCCTCCTTGTCTCGTGCCCCCCGGCTGCCACCGGATCCGCATCATGGCCGCCGCCTCGGAGCCCGATAGCCTGGATCCGGTGTCACCTCGTCCGCATGAGCCGCCACCTCCCTCCCCCACCTTCCTCCTAGACCCCGGCGCCGCCCCTCCCCCATATGCCTCCCGACCGAGTCCGCCCTCCAGCCTCCTCACAGCTACTGGCCGCACCAACGCCTGTGTGCTGGATGGCTGGCGTCGTGACATCCCCGAACTGCATGCCTTTCCAATGCCACCAACGGCTTTCATGCGTGGCGGCGGTGCCACTGTTCTTCACCAGCCACCTCGTCGCCTGACCGGCGTTAGATCCATGGGGAGTCGCCCCAACGCCAGATCCATGACCTCGCCGGGTCTGATCCGCCAGCATCGGATCCGCCCCAACGCCAGATCCATGAGGCAGTGCATGCGCAGACCGCCCCCCGATGGCATGCAGTACGAGATCCAGGGGAGCTCGAGGCTTCGGACATCGTCGACCTCGCCTCTCCTCCATCCCTGTGTGCAGTTTGGTAGAGCCCCGCCCGCTCTCTGGCCACGAATTCTGCCGTCCCCGACCACCGGACCGCTGATGATGACCTGCAATCCACAGCCGCTCCTGCGTGTGCTGGTGTGCTGTTCGCGAAGAACGGGCATGCAGTTTTTTCGACAGCGCGGCGGAGCTCTCTACTTCATCCCCGAGCAGTTCGCCCTAGAGTTTTGGTTTGCCTTACGCACCTGCATCCCTTCTCCTCCACGACCGTGCCGACATCGGTGACGCTTGTTGCAGGCCTCCCAGCCGTGTGCACTCCCCTCCTCTCCTCTACCTCGAGCTCAGGCCAGCACCTTGCTTGGCCACATGTCGGCGCCTCCGTCCCATCTACACGTTGCTCCCTCCTAGTATGGACGCCATAGGGCCCTCCTCCAGATGCCGGCAATGCTGTCAACGGCAGCGATGGTGCCTGTGCAGTTCAGTCCCCTTCTTTTCTTTTTGGATTTCGGATGTGTAGTCAACTAGCAAAGGTACTGCAATTTTGGCTAAGGTGCTATCCCGGCGCGGTGGCCGCCACGGCTTCCCCTCCTCAAATCTGGTGGTCATGGCCTCCGTCGTCTCCTATGCTTCTTTCCACAGCCGTGGCTGATGAGTAGGACGACGGCTGCGGTTCCTCTCTGACCGCTCCAATGGCATGCAAGAAGCTCCCCTCCCATCTCCAGGGGTCGCATGTGTGTGCAGCTCGCGGGCGTATTGCATGCAGCTCGCATGCGCGTGCATCTGCAGCTCGCATGCGGCAGTGGGTGGAGCCGTGGAGGAGCACTGCAGCCTGGCCCTCCGCCGCTGGAGCATCCAAGGCTGTGGCGGTGCAGTGCACCGCGACTCTGCATGCAGTGCAGTGGGCGTGTGCCCCCTCGAGTACCTAGCTGTACAGGCAGAGATCATCGACCAAAAATAATTAAGCAAGCAACATAGTTGGTGTCCCGGCGAACTTGGCCTCTGTCGCTTCACTTTCACGTTGGTTGAAGCCAGGGCTTATTCTGAACTTGTGATGCACAGGAACGAAAGCCACTACTCTTGAGTAGATTATGATTTCCAGCTATTCTGTCATGGTGTAGCTCAAGTCTGAACTAACTGAATGATGGCAAGATGTGGAAGACCGACCCAAAGTAATCTGAAGCACGATGCAAGGTTCTCTCCAGACTGCACATAACCAACCAAAACAGCAGGCCTGAAAGGCTGAAACTAGCTACGGAAAAATTCAGTCGGACTAAAACAAAAACAGCAGGCAAGCAGGCAGGAGAAATACGGCACGCAGTTGCCATGTAGAGTACGTACGTGCTCTAGAATAGACATGCACACTCCTAGCATTATTCTGCTACTGAAGAAAACTATTAAGGGGTGTTAGCAGTGGCTATGTGGTTCATTCTGTAAAGAACCCGACGAGCAGTTCATTTTGTTCACGTGATAACCGAAGAAAACTAAAAAGATGATTTGGAAAAATCAGTGCAGTCCGCTTCACCTCGTCTCATCTAAAATAGAAAAAAAATAAAAAAGTCATGTACTTCACTTCAATTTGTCACGTGGTTCACTTCCCTCGGTTGTGAATTACACTCGTCTGTAGTAGTTTCATGTCTTCCCAAATAAAAAAAATTGTGCTACCAAAGAGGTTCACTACTCGTTTTCAAGCAGCTCGCAAGTCATATTTTGAAGCTCACTTTGTTCTCTCACGCAGTTTGTTATAAAACTCCTTTGTGGTTCCCTTGGTAAACATAAACCAAAACATCTCAAAGAAGCTCGCTTCTTATTAGATGTAATTCACTCGCTTAGTCCCTGCGGTCCACTCGCCCGGTCTATGCGTGTAAAAAATAATAAGTATGAAAAAAAAACTCATGAGGTTCACTTTTGGTAGTGTTGTGGTTTACTTTCGGGATTGTTGCGGTCCACTCTCGTTCAAAAAAGAGTAAAAAAAACAACAAAAACTTATGCAAGAAAAGTTTACGTCCAACAACAAAAAATTAAGAAGTTCATTTGGCCGTCAGATGCAGTGCGATTTTCCGTTCGATGCAGTGCGGTTTTCAGTCGGATGAAGTATGCAGGTCGATTTGGGTGTCGCGAAAAACAGAGTGTCCGCGTTTCGGTAAATTTAAAACTGCTCTTAAACCATAAAGAATTAGAGAGAGTGTTCTACATGAAAAAGTTGCGCCTCGTCGATACCTTTCCAACGGCGTATCGTTTGAATCATTCCGCGCAGCGGTTTGTAAAAATTTCGCCAAAAACGGCCGCTGCCACTCGTCGTCCGCCGCACGATTTTCAAAATAAACTTAAAACCGTAAGGAATCTCAAAAATATTTCAACATATCAAAGTTGCGCCTTGTCCGTAGCTTTCCAATGGCGTAACATACGTCTCGTTCCGACAAACGATTCAAAAACTGGAGTGAAAACAGTACCGAAAATTTGAAAAACAATTGAAAAACAGAATTCCGCGATTTAGTAAATTTGAAACTTCTCTCAAACCGTAACAAATTATAGAAACATTTATATATGAAAAAGATGTGCCTCGATGATATCTATCCAACGGCGTATCATTTGCTTCATTCCGACAAGCGGTTTCGAAAAAAACGTGAAAAAACGCTCGCTGCCACTCGTCATCCGCCGCACCATTTTCAAAACTGCTCTTAAACCGTGTGGAATCTCGAAAACTGTTCAACATGTCGAAGTTGCGCCTAATCCATAGCTTTTCAACGGTATATTATACACCTCGTTTCGATAAATAATCAAAAAATTAGAGCGGAAACAGTACCAGAAAAAAACTGCGTGCAGTTTTTTCCGACGCGAAGTTCACTAGTCTATATTGCAGTGCTCGTCGTCAAAAAGATGCAGTGCACTTGCGTTCAGCGTGCAGTGCGGAAGTGGTGTGCAGAATAGTTATTCTGCTAATATTATGTGTGTGTGTGTGTGTGTGTGTGTGTGTGTGTGTGATGAACAATACGCTAGGCTTTTAAAAAATGTATACTTTTGTATAGTAGTACTCCACTATCGATGGATTGCGCCATGGAGCAAAAATTGAAATTTAAACAAAAAGGTGGTACATATAGAGAGCGCTCGTCGCCAAATTAGGCATATAGTACTATTAAAAAAGCTAGTACGTGCTTAATTGGGGTGCTAAATTCTATTAAAGAAATACTAGTACTAGTATGTACATACTGAAGAGTTAAAGTAACGAAGGAAACATAACATAGTTCTGCTGGGGGCTCAGCACAATACACCCCTCAAATTAAACTATGCACACCTGAAATTAAACTATGCAACTAATCCGATAGACACTGCATTAGAAGTTTAGAACCGCCATGAGCAACGACATTGTCACCTTACTCGGAGTCCTCGTCCACGTCCTCGACTTCGTCCTTGTCCCTCTTCCTCTTGGCCGATACTTCTTTGCTTGAACCGCCAACTTGGCTGTTGCTCTTCATCCAGCCCTTGTAGATATTGAAACAAAGGTAGCCATCCATTGCAGCATAGTGGATGTGGTCTATATCTAGCACATTCCGCTGCCATGCATGACGATGAAACGTGTAATGAGGTTTCTCTAGTTTGCGGTACGAAGGATGAACCATGGCTCCTGCCAGGGTCAGCATTGAGGGCTGACAAGAGGGCACCAGCCAATTCTTCTGGAGGTCGAAGGGGTTGCCTACAACGAGGCCTATCCGGCGCAGGACTTCTTTGTCGTTCTTAAAGTCTACAGTAACGAATTTGACTGTTTTGTCCTCGAGGAAGTTCTTAAAATCCTGGCACTCAACGTCGGCATGGCATATGTGGTAGACCAAGCAAACGTTATGTACGCAAACCTGGATCACAGCGGGCTTCTTCCTCTCTTCGTCCTTTAGATCCTTCTCTTGTCCCACAACTGTGGTGTACTCAACATCTAGCCCAACGACCCACTCATCATGTGAGTTTTCGAACATGCGTCTGAAGCGAGAAAGGCATCCTTTCACCGTCGCGGAAGTACGGGTGTAGATGACGTCGAACTCATCGCCGCTGATGGTTCTAACCTTGTACACACCGCTGATCGGGGAGATTTGGGACGCCATGGATTTGGGAGGAGGGTTAGGATTAGTGGAACTGCCGTAATGTGAATGGACGGGATGACTAGGAGCGAATGCCGTAGTATCAAAGGACGTGCGGAAAAGAGTAGGAGCGAACTGCCAGCGTGCGAACGGCAGGGTAGTGGCTTTCCATTCTCCCATGATACGGGCTTCCGAGAGCCCTTGGATCTGAGATCGAACGGTTTCATGGCGTGATTCTAGACCTATGGGTGAATATCCTATCCTGGAGGGTTATTCTTAAAATTTTCAGCAACTTAGCATGCGACCGTTTGATCTCAGATCCAAGGGCTGCCAGCAGCCCGTATCATGGTCGCGCCTACCACGACTGTCGCGTCGCTCGCGTGGTCGCGCCCTTGGAGATTTAACACGGCGCGTTAGGCTATCTGATGTTGGCATGTCATACATTGTCATCACTTAGTCACTCATACTACAACAAGGTTGGCTATAAGTGTATTTTTTTACTCCTCTCTATCTCTTTCTTCGTACTCCCTCCGTCCCATAATATAAGAACGTTTTTGACACTAGCTAGTGTAGTGTCAAAAAGGTTCTTATATAATGGGACACAGGGAGTACTAGTATTTATTGCATTTGCCAAGGAGTGACCTCTTCCAATGAAATGGTGTTGCTAAGTTTGCTTCATTTGATTAGCTATAGACTCAAAATTGTCTTTTCACCTAGGTACGCGCGCTTAGCACCATTTCTTCCTTGGGTCACCAAACTAGTCTCTCTCTTCTTGATTGACTTGCCACATCAGACTTTATGCCTATGTGGCAAGCTTAAGCACATTTAGGAGCAAGTAAGTACAATAGTGCGCTTTGCCACTTTACATGGCATTTTTGCATATGTGGAGGAAAGAGAGGCAAGGAAAAAGTGGAGAAGTCGGCTCTCATGCAAGAGTCAGCCTCTACTACTACATGGTGGGGCATTGGGAGAGGCACCTGTATGGAGGTGGTCAGGAATCGGGAGACTCACGCCGGTCGTAGCGCCGCAGTTAAAATGATAATGGCAAGTCAAATCACAGGGCCCCACCTGTCCAGCAGTAACTCACTGTCAAATCACACAGCCCTACGTTTGTAGCAGCCTACTCCCTCGTCTTCTCGCGTCTTTGTCGAACCGACTAGGCGGAACTGTCCCGCCACCTACCGGGTAGGAAAAGCCCCGCCCTTGACTTTTAAATATTATACAGTACACTAATTTTGTATCCATGGATTGCGCCCGCACCATGGAGCAAAGCGTCTAGAAAACGGCGGTACACATGTACGGAGTATACAGCACGCACGTTGCGTTCGCATCGCACCCCAGAAGGTCGGTCGGTCTGGCACGCTGCTCTCCGAATGGAACGCGCGTCATATTGCGTTCGCACACACATGTGGGACGGCAATTGAGAACCAACCATAGGCACACTCCCCGGCCCCGCAAGTCGGGTGACTTAATAGAACAGGGAGACGAGCGATAGTACTAGAGAAGTGTTGTACTACGTTGGTGCCTGGACGATCCCTGCAAGACACGGAAGATCAGTTCATCCATGCATGTGACCAGACTCCAGCAGACACGCCTGGATTGGCTATCGTCTACATATCGTGCAGGCTGTGTTGTACATGGCTGTAGTTGTGGTGAGAAATCTAAAAAAAGGTTTCTTGTCATCTTGCAAAATTATGTGTCATGTGCTTCGGATCACTGAGAGGGTTAAACAGCGACAACTGCGTTGGGCTAGTCATTGGGGGCACATGCACGAACAGTGACTACTCGGCTGCCATCTAGGTCAAGCCGGCTATGTTAATTAGACATCTATCGACGGACCCCTTTTCTACGAGTTTATCTTTAATTTGAGCTTTGTTCCTCGTCTAGTTTGTCCGTCGGGATTCATGTTGTCTCCTTTGGGCAGTGAGGTTATGATTTCTTGTCATGTGGCATTTTTTTGTGTTATATGTTATAATCCGGCGCTTCACATCAAAATGACGACAACTGCGCCTCCGGGCCACGTGCATGAAGACTTCTCGACAGTCATTGACGAGGTCAAGCTGGCTCCGGTAGACAAAGGAAAACTATAAGTACTACTCCACTATATAGGAAGGAGCCTCCGCGCTTGCTTGCTAGTGTTGCTCTCTTCACACCGTCTCGGCCTCTCCAGATCTAAACATGACAGCGGTGGCCACTCTCTCTCTCTCTCTGCTCACCGCTGGTCACAGATCTAGCCGGATCCTCTCCGCCGGGGAAGGTGAGAAGGTGCAACGTTCACACGGTCGTCCTCGGCGACGGCTCTTACCCACTGCTGGGCGCGTCCCGATCAGCCTACCTTGTCGTTCTCTCCCAAGCATCGCTGGCGAGGGAGGGCCTCTGGCCTCTTCTTCCTCGCTGCCGTAGTGTGGGTAGATCCGGCCTCCCGACGCCTACCTAGCGACATCCCGGCGACCATCAGGTATAACTTCCTTCGAAACCGGCCTTGCTCTACTTCCCTAGCTCCTGACGTCGCTGCATTTGTAACTTTTACTATTTCTCAGGCCCCCTCGTAGATAGGATCGATCGGCTGTTTGAAAACCACCTAATTTTTTTACGTTTAAGAGGTAAAACTAGTTCATGCACTCGAATCTAGTACTACTTGGTTCAAACAAGGAAGAAAGGGGGTGGGGTGGGGGAGGATTTGTTACCTGAATCTAGGACTTGGTCGAAAGAGGAAATAATGGGGGCAAAAAGTAGCAGAGACTGGCTATCCAACTGGTCTCTAGGTCTAATAGGGAAATAAAGGGAAACGCAGTACAAACTCAATATAAACCCGATCTATTGTTTGAAAAAAGGAAAGAAAGTGGGGACTGGGGGACAAGTCAACAGAGTAAGTCCAGCACTAGATTTGCTACCCTCACACAGTATAAGGTGGCTATACCGAACAAAAATGGGACCAACCCAGATATCCTGTTCTGATGTTTGTTGCCCCGAGCCACTCTTATGTAATGCCACTGGTAAAATGTAGCAGTCACACTGTTAAAAGTAAGGACACGTTAAACCAATGTTGTTTTCAATGTAATGCCTCCAGTAATATGAATCAATGGCACTTCTTTACATGTCCTGCTAAAATTTCCCATTAAGATAAGTTGGTTCTTTTCGTTAGAAATGCAACTGTCCTGGTCCGCCTACTCTCCCGTGCCAAAGTAATGTCATATTTAACGGTTGTCATAGTTAATCCTGATGCCCACACTAATATCTAGCAATGCCACTGCTTTAGAAATTGGTACTGTCCTTGTAGGATTACCATTTAGATAAGGAACATGCTTCTTTTGATTTGATGCATGTTTCATCACTTGTTACTTGTTAGTCACCCTCCTTTCCACCTTTTTTGTGCAAACAGAGATATACATTTCACGCTCGATCTTAGTTGAACTACACAAATGATATCCAAATTATAGTTGAGCATTCCAGGAGCTTCACAACCAACCTTGATGTTGCTCAATTTTATTGCAACTAATGAAGAAGAAGCTCTGTGGGTTTCGTTTTTTGATGGAAATGGAACCGGGGCTGGAGCCCTTTTCTTAAAAAAAATTGAAGAAGAAGCTACTAGCTCACGAGACATTGCTTCATTTTAGGTGAACTGCACCAAAAGGTCCCATGAATTGAATCATCCATGTTGGTTACTGAAAGAGCCAGCTTCAGCATCCCAGTCTAAGAACCCCCAGCCTCCATCCTTGCGACGCACGGTACACCTCGTTTGCCACCTGCTCAACCCTAGTGTCACTGATAAAATGAAGTAATAATACAGTTAAAATAGAGCGAGTGTCATCTCTATCATTTAATTTCCAATGTACATAAAGAAAGTGCTTCTCTTTGTTAAAGTATGTTTCATCAACTAGTCCCATTGTTAATGTTTAAGCGTTTCTGCAAACTGGGGTGCTTAATTTTAGTTGTTATGTACAAAAATAGAGATTTGAATGTCTCAAGGCACCTCCTTGTACTATTGTTGTACACTGATGTTCATCACTGGCAGAAGGTGTATCTGGGAGACTTGGGACGATGTCCAGTATGAGGCGTACCGTATGAGGCGTCGCAGGGACCATCTCGCCCTCGCAGCATGGCATACTATGATACTATCACAATATTTTCTTCTATTTATTTTGTGTATTTCATCAACTAGTGCCACTATAATGTAATCACGCTTTTTCATTATCTGTGCAAACAGGGTTATTCAGTTGCATTTTGTTGGAACTGCACAAATGTACGTATGGAACCGGCATATATGCAGAGTGCAAGGTGTGCCATGTAAAAATTACCGACACCAACCATGCTGCATGCACGCATTGGCATCCACCACAACCAGTGGGATGTGTGGCGCTCTATGTGGACGGATCTTTCTCGGCAGCAAATCCTCTAACCAAATACTAGTAGCTTATATTGGCAGTTTTCTAGGGAGTACTCTTTTCTGAAAGAAGCACCAATCTATTTTTCTTTATTTGTACACTGTGTCACAACTTTGACCCAAAGGTCCAGAGCTATTTTAGGGTGATTGGCTTAGTACTCGGAGACTGATTATAAGCATGATTTTCATTAGCTGTCACACTGATTGTAAGCATGAGCAGGTGGAAGATTAGGTTAGTGTGAAGCTTACCTTAAACCCTACCGCCACCGTTGAAACGAGGCGAGCGTCGAGGGAACCGTGGAGAACGTCGGGGAAGCGACGTCGCGCCATCCGGCCTCCTCTTGCGGTGGGAGAACGAATACTCATGTGGCTCCGGTTGGCTCTCCGCCCTCACGAACGGCACACCATACTCGATCGACTCGTTATCCTCTGGGTGCTCGACCTTTCACCTGTACGGCCACCACCTCCGCCTGACTGTCGCCTCGGGCGAATCTGTTTGCTCCGTTACCCATAGGAGATACTCGATGAACTCGGAGGACTGCGGCGTGACTGCCGCCGAGGAGTACATGTACATCGCCGCCCTCATCACCGCTGTCTCGCTCTTTCGCATACATTGCCACATGGCCCGCACCGTCCTCAAAATCTCCCACTCATTGTCAAACCAACTAAGGATCTCCTTCAACCTGGCTAACTTTGTCTGGTCACCGCCGGCGATCTGCCTGATTCTCTGCTGCATCCTCTCCATAGATGTCGTTCTGAGTGGTCCGGTGCTAGTTTTGGAAGATGGGAGGAGAGACGATGGTCTTGCAATAGAGAAGAGGGAGAGGAGAGGAGGTGGTTTTGGACTGGAGATGATGGAGAGGAGAGGAGGTGGTTTTGCAATGGAGAGAAGATCAGAAGAGGGAGAGGCGAGACGGTGGTTTTGGAATGGAGATGATGGAGAGGAGAGGAGGTGGTTTTGGAATGGAGAAGATCAGAAGAGGGAGAGGCGAGACGGTGGTTTTTGAATGGAGATGATGGAGAGGAGAGGAGGTGGTTTTGCAATGGAGAAGATCAGAAGAGGGAGAGGCGAGACGGTGGTTTTGGAATGGAGATGATGGAGAGGAGAGGACGTGGTTTTGCAATGGAGAAGAGGGAGAGGAGCGTGCGGCACCGATTTAGGATTGGGCGAGAGGCCGGCGCGCTGTGGCTGGATCAAAATCAAAATCAATTTACCCTTCAATTAAGAAAGCGACCCCACATTAACTAGTCTCCCTTTTATTCTGGGTCATAATTGACCATGATTTTCACACATAAAATATATGTTATACGTTGCAAAAATAATATAATTTGAAAGTACATTCAGATATGAACCAAACGATACAATTTTTGGTGACATGCATTCACATTTTGCTTGTCACATACAGTACGTGGTCAAACTTTGACCCAAAATACGCAAAACAACAAAAAAATACTTCCAAGACCAGCGCCGCTCTTCCGCTCTTCTCTTGTTCCAATCTAAATCCACCGCCGCTCCTCTCCTGTTCCAATCTAAATCCAGCGCCGCTCCTCTCCTCTTCCATTTCAAAACCACCGCCCCTCCTCTCCTGTTCCAGTCCAAAACCAGCGTCGCTCCTCTCCCGTTATAATACAAAACCAGCACCGCTCCCCTCCTCTTCCATTCAAAAACCACCGTCGGCGTGTGAAGGTGCTATGAAGAAGTAGATCGATGGAGGAGTACAACCAATATGTGAGGATCGCAGACGGCGACCCTGTGAAGCTAGCTAGGATGTTGGAGATACAGTCTTGGTTTGACAACAAGGACCAACTAGCGATGACGGTGACATCCATGGCCAAATATCTGCAACAGAGTGAAAAGGCGGTGATACTCCCGGAGGGAGTCGCGCCGGAGTACATAGAGCTGCTCCTCTGGGCCATGGAGCAAACAGATTCACTGAATCCGATTGTGAGGGAGCGGTGGTGGGAGTATTGATCCCAGATGGAGCATCCACCAGAGGCTGAAGGATCGAGCATCTACAGGGTGCCGTTTGTGAGGGTGTCCTGCCAGAGCGAGCCGGTGGAGTCTTCGTCGACCGAACCCAACTGCAAGAGGAGAAAAGCAGTTGGCCCGACGACGCTTCCCCGCCATCATCTCCCTCGCCGTTCACATCGTCTCACGGGGCAGCTGTCTGCCGCCGAGGAATAGGAGGGGACTGCCCCCCAGCCCAATAGTCGGGCAGGTTGTGAATTGTCAGGAGGAGCTTAGGGTTGTCAGTATTTGCAGGTTGTGAATTCTGTTTTGTGTTGTGTATTTTGAGAGTACTTTCAGATATGAATGTCTTTTGAATTTCAGATTTGCAGTATTGAGCATATGAAGAATTTTATGAATTCTAGAGATCTATTTTTAGCACTTAAAAAATGTAGTTTCATAGGAGTATAAAAGTGCAGACGATAAGAAACTGCAAGTTTCAGTTTCACATAAGAAACTGCAACTTTCAGAGGCAGAGCATTTATATTAACACGGCCTTTTCAAACAGGGTCAACATCATGTTGGAAGTTTTATTCGTGGTCGAAAATGGAACTACCAGCCAGTTAACATCATGCTAATCAACATTCATGCATAGCACAGTCAAAATGCCCACACAATGTTGAGTGTGCGAAACACAGAGAAAACGAGGGACGGAGTTTTGGCAAGTGTTGGACGTGGTTTTGGGCTGCCTCGTCTAGGCTTTCATTTTTAACATGCGCATCCCACGACCTCGGATGGGAGGGCCTGTTTGTATTTTCTTAGGGCAGTAATGTATCGACCAGCCTATGGACCTCCCATCCGAGGTTTTATTTTTGGCAGCCCAATTTATGTATTTTTTTGAAGAAAACGCAGTGGTCTGTTCTATTTTTCTATATAAGAATAGGAACACCAGGTACAACTTATGTTTCCCTTTTAACTATATTATATATATTTAAATTATTTTATATGTTATTATATATTATTTTTATTGTCATCATATATTTAACAGATACTTACATATGTAAGTAAACAATATCCCACATCTTATTAACTTATAAAAATAATTTCTTAACAAATAAAATCCTGGATTGTTTTGGCACGAAAATCCTAGTGATTGTGTACAAAAGCTTGGTAAGATTTAAGGACGAATGTAATAATATCACTTATTATTTAAATATATTTATAACAAAATGCTCAGCCCTTTTTTATTTTTTGATAACATTGCAGGCCCAACCCAACATTATAATTAGAATCAGCCCAGCAAAATCGTGTATCTAGATAAAGTGCAAATGGCCTGTAATTTTTTAGGAAATAAAATAAATGGGCTGCATGAAAGCTACATTAATTGTTCACCCAGCCCAGCTAATGGCTGTAATTCAAAAAAAGAGATCAAATTGACTGTAAATTCTACCGCGCAAAAAAAAGACTATAAATTCTGAAAAAATGGGTTGAATACGTGCCACATTTTTGGAGGCTGAAATGTGGGCCAATAGGTCGAAGCCAACGCAAGTCGTTGTAAATTTAGTCAACAAATGATTCTGATATGTTAGCCGTTGGATTTACATCCAACGGCCGCCATCCATCTTCAATCTCTCGTCTTCTTCCTCCAGCGCCGCCGGGACCACCTCCCGCCTCCTGCTGCTAGCAGCTCTGCTTAGCACGCTTCGCTATGAAGCGCTACTCCACCGTTGGCCAGGCCATCCCTCCAACCCTCCACACCTCCTGTTCTTCTCCACCGACTGCCGAACCACACCGCACTAGAACCAGCTAACCCTCGTACACCTCTCCGTTTGCGACTCTACTCCCGCGTCTTCCCATCTCCGGCTCGTTGTTGTCCGGGGCCTCGCCGTCGTCCACCACCTTGGATGCACTTGGCGCGGCGTGGTCAACGTGGTCAAAGAACGACACCATCAGAAGTAGGCTGTGCGTGGAGAGGCTGACAGCTGGGTCCACGGCCGCACACAAGGAAATGCCTCCTTATTACGCGCAAAATAATGATTCCTCCACCTGACATCTGGGACCCACCGGAAGGGCCTCTGTATTTCGCAAAAAAAAACGTGCCCCCGCTGACTTGTCGGACCCACCAGCTATCTTCGCACGCAAGGAAGTGCCTTCTTGTTACGCACAAAAAAATGAATACTCCCCCTGCCAGCTGGAACCCAGCATACTGGGAGGCTGGCTTGTGGGCCTACCAAGTTGACGGGGACGGAGGGCTTTGTCAACTTAGTCAATATGAACGATTCTAGCTCCTGTTACCATATGATGTTTATCCAACGGTTGTAGCGCTTCTTCAACCTCTGGTCTTCTTGCTCCAGCCGCCCAAACCAGCGTCGGTCGTGCCGCGTGCTCCTGCCTCCCGTGGCTGGCTGTCATGCCGCGGAGGCCTCACCGCCCCCTACTACTCCCATCGCTGCCCAGGCCATCCCTCTACTCACCCACACCCCCTGTTAATCTACGGCGACAGCAGCCTCACACTGCAGCCAAACCAGTGAACCCTCATACTCCTCTTCGCGTGGGCATCCACTGCTGCGTCTTCCCTGGCTCCGAGTCGTCCCCTTCCTAGGCCTCGCCATCGTCCACCGCCGTGGTGCTCTCGGCGCGGCGTGGTCAACGTGGTCAAGGAACGACTTCCATCGGACGTGGACTGTACGTGGAGAGGCTGACAGCTGGGTCCACGGCCGCAGCAAGGAAGTGCCTCCTTATTACGCGGAAAATAATGATTCCTCCACCTGACAACGGGGACCCACCGGATGGTCCACCGTATTTCATGAAAAAAACTTTCCCCTGACTGCTGGGACCCACCAGCTACATCTTCGCATGCAAGGAAGTGCGTCCAGGCAAAAAAAAACGATTCGCCCCCCTGACTGCTCGGACCCACCAGCTACATATTCGCACGCAAGGAAGTGCGTCCGGGCAAAAAAATGATTCGCCCCCCTGACTGCTGGGACCCACCAGCTACATCTTCGCACGCAAAGGAATTGCGTCCGGGCAAAAAAACAATTTGCCCCTCTGACTGCTGGGACCCACCAGCTACATTTTCGCATGCAAGGAACTGCGTGACAGTCGGGACCCACCTGGTCGAAGTGTACGTAGCGTTGTCATTCTGGTCATGAACTTGTATGTACATATATACTGGTCGATGTAGAGGTGCGCACGTGTCGTAGTAGAGGTGCGCACGTGTCGTAGTAGAGGCGCGTACGTGTCTACTAGAGGCGCGCACGTAGCATGTACACGTACGTACAGCGGCCAGGGTGCAAGAAAGAAAATACGGCCACGTATGTGTACATACGGGTGGGGTCTCGAAAGCCTAGTCGCGCATACGTACGGCGAGTGCTCGTGTTCATGGGGAGGCAACGGAATGTGTCGTGTTCATGGGGAGGCAACGGAATGCGTCGTGTTAATGGGGAGGCAACGGAATGCGTCGTGTTCATCGGGAGGCAACGGAACATGTGGGAGCCAACCGGCTTGGATGGAACAGGTGATGGAAACGAGGCCTGGCGTACCGCAGAACGGAGGAAACGGACCTCCTACAGTCGAAATGGGGGTCCTGTTGATCGGGAGGGGTGTGGCATCCCGCAAAACGAAGGAAACAGACCTCCTACGGTCGAAACGGGGGTCCTGTTGATCGGGAGGGGTGTGGCGTACCACAAAACGGAGGAAACGGACCTCCTACGGTCGAAACGGGGGTCCTGTTCATCGGGAGGGGTGTGGTGTACCGCAAAATGGACGAAACGGACTTGTGTTGGAGCACTACGGTC